>NC_142612.1:47260313-47563344 GCF_059453375.1 Lepisosteus platostomus | reverse complement strand
AAGCCACTGAGAAATCAGGTACAGATGCAGCCATTCAAAATGGGTGAGGTATTTCGCGGCATACCCCGGTGGGCGTGTCACAGTATCACGCAGTATCACGTGGTGTCACGTGACTAACTATCCGGCGTCGCCTTGTAAAACCGCCAGGGGGAGCTTAACCTCTCATGTACAGCATTTGAGCCTTTAATTTTGAACTGTGTATTACAGCATGTTAATCATCAGTCATTAAAATGTTGGTATATATTATGAAAGCAAGATTGCTCAGTTGGACAGAAGTACACAACCTACCTTTATCAGAAATATTTATGCATCAAAGCCTTTACTGAAGATATTACTAATAGTATTGATAATGGATGACTTTGGACAAGCTGTATGCTCAAAGTATAATTTCTTTAGCACATTTGTACAAGCACTTGGAATCTGTCCAAGCCATACTTTGTCAGGCATTTTGTTTTACTTCAACGGGGCATAAAAACTTCCTTGCTTTTAACAGGGCATTTCATAATTTCTAGCTACGAAAATGATTTAAAATGCGACACCTATCATTCAACTAGAGCTTAAAATATCACAAGGAAAAATACACACCGGTATTCCATTTCTCCCTAAACATTGTAAGCTTCGAAGTCTTTAACTAACGTGATACCGGAGTCAACAAGCATACTTTTAGAATTCGATTAAAAGGGAATATAATATGGAATTGCGTATCTAAAGAATTTAATAACGGTATGATTATATCCGTGTACTGCGGCAGGACTGTGTAAGGCTGTTTCGCCTACCTGCTCATGCGCGCTGTCTTGTAGCCTACTGGTCTAGGTGCGTGACTACCAGCTGGCAGGTTGTGTGTTCGAATCCAGCTGGTGCTGGACTTTTATTTTAACAAACATTTCTTCGAAAAAATAGGTAAGCGATATTATGGACAATCAATTGACTTTTATATTTCAAAATATCGCAACATGATCGATATTTGCGATATTTTGAATATATCTTCCCTTCTGACAGCGGTTCCTGCTTCTATTGTGTGTGTGTGTGCAACAGTAAATTTTTATAGTGAAATGGAGGCTGGACAGTATGCGTTACAATATAAACATTTATATTGATTTAAATCGTGTTCTGATTTAAATCGCAAACGCGTGTTTATGTGTTTTTTAATCATGATCAGGCTAATGCATTTCTACATTTTCTGTATGAACCAGCTTAGAGGTTCATACAGAAAGACAGCTTGTGTTTAAATTGAGTGTAAGGTAATTTATGCTTCTAAAGTCATGGTCAGTATTGTTGTACTGTGCTGTACTGTCACATTATTTTATAGCGTTTTTATTGCGTTATTAAATCCGGTGGCGCTGTGTTAGTTTCCTGACTCACATTATTTAAACTGCGACACTGATCATTCATCTCTAAATAAACTTTATTTTATATAGCGTTTTAAGCGAATAGGTAATTAGATTGCTCATAAACCTAATCACTTTTTCTACATAAACACAGCGTGATTGCTCTCTGAAAATGCTTTTCCTTTATTTTTAAAGTAGGCTCAGATTTCAACTATAGATCGTATTATTATAAACTTTCTTGGAAAAATGTATTTTATGTAAACCATGTTTGCTATTAATTCATTTAGGGCTAAAATACGTTCATTGTCTTCTAATCGAGTCGAGTTGACATTGGAAGCCTGCCACACCCGGACTGTAAACCAACGCATTAGCACGTCAAAGCCCATTGAGCCAGTATTGGCTTTAGTATCCCCCCCTTCTCCCCTCAATTCAATTCAATTCAAGGTGTTTTATTTGCATGACAGATGGGTACAAGCAGTGTTGGGTACTGTATGTATATTGTAACGCTTACGGCAGACAGGCACTGTGTAGGAGCCGACGCACCAGAGCAGCGCCTGCAATTTTTATATTTATAACTTAGTTTTTAAAATTAGTCAAGCAATACGAAGCATCTCCTTTTACTTAGTGCCTGAGCATACTGCAACGCGTGTGAAGCCCATAAACGATATTAATTTTGGAACTTAAACATAAAGTATATGGCTGGTCTCGGTACTTTAAAGAAAACATACACACCAGTATTCCATTTCTCCCTAAACATTTTAAGCATCGAAGTCTTTAACTAACGCGATACCGGAGTCAACAAGCATACATTTAGAATTTGATTAAAAGGGAATATAATATGGAATCGCGTATCTCAAGAATTTAAAGACCAGACAATCGCAAACTCGTTTTCAATAAAATTATTTTATTAATTCAGCAGTTTGTGAGAGGGACATCCAGCAGGGAGAGACACACACACCGGTTTTCATTGACAACATTGTTTTTTTTTCAATTCCTCTTGTCTAACAGGAATGTTTTGTTTGTGGACAGACTGTTAGACAAGAGGAAAAGACCGCCTCCTCCTACGAAGCATTTCGTTGATCCGATCACGAATTCTTTTCCAGTCGTACGCAGCAAGGGTTGAGAATCTCCGATTCACCATCGTACTAATGGTTTCCCGGAGATTGGGTTAAAAAAAAACAAAAAACATACTAACAACTGTGCCATCCTACTCCTTAGTTAATACATTTTATTATTCATGAACAGTTAACATTGTTAGCAAAATATTTTGAATTATATTTAACCCTATTTTTTCTTTAGTTTTGTATTTAACTTATTATATGATAGTCAGACTTAATGTATATTTGAACAATGAAAATATATTTTTACAAGATTTTACATTAAGCACTTAAAATTAATATGGTTAATAATAGTAAACTGTAACATGCTGTAACAAGATCGGTTACAAGAAGAAAATGCTTTCAGAGAAAATGTTTCAACCAAACCTGTTCCCACACACCCCGCCCCCACTACCATTAGAATATACACAAACATTTTAGCGTTTCATTCTGAGCAGAAGACCCTCACACCTGAAGAGTGCTGGCTGTGACGAATTAAACCGGTTTTACAGGTTTCAATCACAGACCATGTGACATGGGACTCAGTAAACTACAGTAACACCGTATTTGATAACGCTTTAAAAACGCTATAAAATAATGTGACTTGGCACAGAACAAGTTTACAACACAGTACAAAGATAAATGCTGACCATGACTTTAGAAGCATAAATTGCCTTACACTCAATTTAAACACAAGCTGTCTTTAGCCCTCTAAGCTGGTTCATACAGAAATGTAGAGATCTAGGCTCAGAACACACAGCTTCATTAGCGAATACATATGCAGGACAACTAGAGAAGACGTTTTACAGAGGATGGATTTTTAGGAACATCCCATCAGACATCCCATCATATTCACAACGTGAAATCTAGAAAAAATATTACGTAACCAAAATCCGCAATATGGAAACAGAACCTGTGTAATTGTTGATAGATGATGTATTCGTAACATTTTTTCAAGACGAACTACAACATTTAAAAAATGACTTGTATGTACTTGATATCTCTAATCAATCCACGGGTCCCAGCACAAAACGAAAGTAAAACGCATACCGTTTCTCGCTTCTTATTGCTCAAAAGTAATTTGACCGTATGAAATGCATAATATAAACCTAGAAACATATACGTGAGCAGTACTTAAGCACTGTAGTATCGGTGTTAAGACATACCTCTCAAATACTGTAAATCAAGTTAAAAATATCTCAAGACCGATTCTGGTCGTAATGAAACCATGCAAGGGAGTTTTTATGTCCGTTGCAGTTCTTTTGCAACATGAATATAATTATATCGTTATTAATTTCTTGAGATACGCGATTCCATATTATATTCCCTTTTAATCAAATTCTAAAAGTATGCTTGTTGACTCCGGTATCACGTTAGTTAAAGACTTCGAAGCTTACAATGTTTAGGGAGAAATGGAATACCGGTGTGTATTTTTTTCTTTAAAGTACCGAGACCAGCCATATACTGTATGTTTATGTTAAGATTTCCCTTCAGTGGTAAAATTAGATATGAATATTCAATACTTAAACGGGCACAGTTAAGACATTAAATATACATATACATATTGTATACAGTACAGTTTGCATACGGTAATATGTTTATGTTACGCGATTAAAAAATAAATAAATAAAACTGGAAGGTCCAGCACCACCATTATGTTTATATGGTTGTTTTTGTTGGTTGGTTGTTATTATGGTTATTAATAATACGATCTATAGTTGAAATCTGAGCCTAAATAAAAAGAAAAAGCAAGTGATTAGGTTTATGAGCAATCTAATTACTTATTCGTTTAAAACGCTATATAAAATAAAGTTTATTATTAATTTGCTGGACAGAGAGGTGAACATTATTATGCATAAGACAAAGATAAAGATCCTGATCAGTTTAGAAATCTGTGTACGCTGTAAGGTTTTTACTTCTTAAACTTTTAAAATACACGTTTTGAATAGAAAGAAATCCTCTTCCTGGTAGTGTGTATAGCACGCCAGCACGTCTTTTTTCTTCAATCAGAGGGGTGTCAGTGTCAGCCAATCACCATTCTGCATTGGGTAGCAACTGGTGACTGTTCTCAGGCGGAAGATGTAAACAGCTTAATGTTCGTGTTAAATAATTTTTTTTTAATTCAATTAAACGGGCACAGTTAAGACATCAAATATACATATACATACTGTATACAGTACAGTTTGCATACGCTAATATGTTTATGTTACGCGATTAAAAAATAAATAAATAAAAATGAAAAGTCCAACACCAGCTGGATTCGAACACACAACCTGCCAGCTGGTAGTCACGCACCTAGACCAGTAGGCTACAAGACAGCTCGCATGATCAGGTAGGCGAAACAGCCTTACACAGTCCTGCCGCAGTACACGGATATAATCATACCGTTATTAAATTCTTTAGATATGCGATTCCATATTATATTCCCTTTTAATCAAATTCTAAAAGTATGCTTGTTGACTCCGGTATCACGTTAGTTAAAGACTTCGAAGCTTACAATGTTTAGGGAGAAATGGAATACTGGTGTGTATTTTTTTCTTTAAAGTACCAAGACCAGCCATATACTGTATGTTTACGTTCCAAAATTAATATCGTTTATGGCCTTCACACGCGTTACAGTATGCTCCTATTCTTTTTATGCTCAGCTACTAAGATTTCCCTTCAGTGGTAAAATTCAATATCTACAACGGGCACAGTAAAGGCGTTTACAGTAAGTCTTTCTACGACAGACCAACGGACCACGAGTGCCCCTGTCGGTCAACCAATCACGCACCGCGGTATCGCGTGTCATCTTACCTGCGGTATCTGTACTGCGGTGTCTGTACCGCGCACTTTGAATGGCTGCATCTGTACTACTGTTGTATTTATGAAAAAGAAACAAAACAAAAAGCATACTAACAATTGTGCCAGGTATCCGTTTTCCTTGTAAATAGTTCCCTGCAGGAGAGCCGGGCTGGCAGGTGGTGACGGAGAAGAAAAATAAAGGCTTTTACTTGCTTTAACTCCGCATGTCTGAGTTCTTCTGTCCGTCCTATCCGAACCCAAAAGTACTACAATATGTATCTTTATAGCAGGTGGTGTACAGCTTTTTAGTATAGATTACACTTTTCTAAAATGTATTTAAAAAATAAAAACGATTATAATCTAATCTTTCCACGTTTGATCCCAAGATCCCAAGAAAAATAAATCTAAACGGGGAGAAAGCTATGCTGAAAGTTTATTAAGATACTTAGAAGACAAAGATATCAATTTATGTTGCATTTGTCTGAATGTAAATCATAAAACACATATACTTAAACACGAGTTTGCGATTTAAATCAAAACGCGATTTAAATCAATATAAATGTTTATATTGTAACGCATAGGTGACTATTCATAGTTATTAAAATGACTTAAATTCGATCATGTTGAGATATTTAGAAATATAAATTTGTTTGGTGCGAGTGAAGTTTTATTTAATCTCTGACCCAGTGAAAAGTTTTATTTTTTCCAAAAAATGTTTGCTAAAAAAAAAAAGTCATGGCTCCAGCTGGATTCGAACACCCAACATGTGATGTATAAGTCAGGAACCTAACCCACAGCGCCACTGGCAAGGTCACATGAGGAGTGTTGAAAAAGCCCTAGAGAAACAGTATCAGCAGACATTGTACAGCATGTACTATTCTTGTGTTGCGGTACATGAATATAAATATATCATTATTAATTTCTTTAGATACGCGATTCCATATTATATTCCCTTTAAATCAAATTCTAAAAGTATGCTTGTTGACTCCGGTATCACGTTAGTTAAAGACTTCGATGCTTAAAATGTTTAGGGAGAAATGGAATACTGGTGTGTAATTTTTCTTTAAAGTACCGAGACCAGACATATACTGTATGTTTCTGTTCCAAAATTAATATCGTTTATGGCCTTCACACACGTTACAGTATGCTCCTATTCTTTTTATGCTCAGCTGCTAAGATTTTCCTTCAGTGGTAAAATTCCATATAAATATTCAATACTTAAACGGGCACAGTTAAGACATTAAATATACATATACATACTGTATACAGTACAGTTTGCATTTAGTAATATGTTTATATTCCTAAATCAACTCTTTTATGAGCATGTGAAAGGCATGGTGAATCGGAGATTCTCAAAAATTACCATACTTTGCATGATTGGAAACAAATGCGTGATTGCGAAATGCTGTGGTGTTACTTTTACAAAGATGGTCAATGAAAAAAAGAATGTGGACCAGGGCAATACTTTGAGTTTACACTTACAGCTTGTCCAAGGTCATTCATTATTAATACTATTAGTGACATCTTCGTTAAAGACTTTGATGGCGACAGCTCAAATATGAGAGGTTGATCTTTATTAGCTCCACCTTGCGGAAATTCCGGATACTATATTTTACTTGAGGTAATATACGAGAATTTACGGTAACTCGCGGTAGACTGCGTTAAGTGCAGATTAAATAATCCGGTATCGCCTGCTCGTTTTGAATGGCTGCATCTGTATAGTTTTGGAAAACTTGTGTTGAAACATGAAAAATGTGTGTATCCAATTGGAAAAAACTGTAATAGTGCTACATCCCAGAACAAACTGAGTTTAACCTGTAACGTTGCCATAGCCAAAATGTAAATGTAGTGGCTCTCTGAAGGCACCAGTTCTGTTGGGTTTGGGCATTTACTGGGACAATTATTAATTGTAGCAGTAAATCACAAAGTTGATTCTTTTGATGGCTTTAGAATCCAACCATGCGACATAACTCAAACAACGCACACACACAGGTACTAATACACGAGGATATACAGTGCCTTGCAAAAGTATTCGGCCCCCTTGAACTTTTCAACCTTTTGCCACATTTCAGGCTTCAAACATAAAGATATAAATTTTTTATTTTATGTGAAGAATCACCAACAAGTGGGACACAATTGTGAAGTGGAACGAAATCTATTGGATTTTTGAAACTTTTTTAATTAATAAAAAAATGAATAGTGGGGCGTGCAAAATTATTCGGCCCCTTTACTTTCAGTGCAGCAAACTCACTCCAGAAGTTCAGCGAGGATCTCTGAATGTTCCAATGTTGTCCTAAATGACTGATGGTGATAAATAGAATCCAACTGTGTGTAATCAAGTCTCTGTATAAATGCACCTGCTCTGTGATAGTCTCAAGGTTCTGTTGAAAGCGCAGAGAGCATCATGAAGACCAAGGAACACACCAGGCAGGTCCGTAATACTGTTGTGGAGAAGTTTAAAGCCGGATTTGGATACAAAAAGATTTCCCAAGCTTCAAACATCCCAAGGAGCACTGTGCAAGCGATCATCTTGAAATGGAAGGAGTATCAGACCACTGCAAATCTACCAAGACCTGGCCGTCCCTCTAAACTTTCAGCTCAGACTAAAGTTTGCCACAAGCCACCTGGGAGACACCCCAAACATGTGGAAGAAGGTGCTCTGGTCAGATGAAACCCAAATCGAACTTTTTGGCCACAATGCAAAACGATATGTTTGGCGTAAAAGCAACACAGCTCATCACCCTCAACACACCATCCCCACTGTCAAACATGGTGGTGGCAGCATCATGGTTTGGGCCTGCTTTTCTTCAGCAGGGACAGGGAAGATGGTTAAAATTGAGGGGAAGATGGATGCAGCCAAATACAGGACCATTCTGGATGAAAACCTGTTGGAGTCTGCAAAAGACCTGAAACTGGGACGGAGATTTATCTTCCAACAAGACAATGATCCCAAACATACAGCAAAATCTACAAAGGAATGGTTCACAAATAAACGTATCCAGGTGTTTGAATGGCCATGTCAAAGTCCAGACCTGAATCCAATCGAGAATCTGTGGAAAGAGCTGAAAACTGCTGTTCACAAACGCTCTCCATCCAACCTCACTGAGCTCGAGCTGTTTTGCAAGGAAGAATGGGCAAGAATTTCAGTCTCTCGATGTGCAAAACTGATAGAGACATACCCCAAGCGACTTGCAGCTGTAATCGCAGCAAAAGGTGGCTCTACAAAGTATTAACGCAAGGGGGCCGAATAATTTTGCACGCCCCACTTTTCATTTTTTTATTAGTTAAAAAAGTTTCAAAAATCCAATAGATTTCGTTCCACTTCACAATTGTGTCCCACTTGTTGGTGATTCTTCACATAAAATAAAAAAATTATATCTTTATGTTTGAAGCCTGAAATGTGGCAAAAGGTTGAAAAGTTCAAGGGGGCCGAATACTTTCGCAAGGCACTGTATTTATTAATACATAGAATATGCATATAAACCTAACAGATCTTATCGAGAGGGTTATCAGAATACAAAAGGTATATATTCAGTCAGTTACAAAGTGTTACACATATCAAGAGGACATACGTTCAGTATATCATTCATTTAGACCGTTTCATAAATGAACTTGGTTATAACTTCTACATTAGATACTTTAAAACAAGTACATAACTCTTAGGAATTAAATTGATATCAACTGATTGAATAACAATTGAATTCTCGAGCAGAAATGCAGTGAAGTTGAATACTCATCCAATCTCTGGGGATTCAGATCTCCTGCGGGCACAAAGAAACAGTTGCAGGCTTGTTGCTGTCCAATACACGCTCTCTGGCTGTGCTGTGCGGCTTGCGACGGTGCGCTGCTGATGCTCACTGACCGGCTAGTTAGTGTTGGCTTTAACTAGCAAAGTTTGTGCACAGGAGAAAAGATGACTGTGGGTCCCAGCAAGTCAGTAAGAGGACCGGTTCGTTCCTGATGAAGAGCTAGTTCTGAATAGTGATTCAGCTGTCCACAGTTCCGACCTGTTCACGAGGCTTGCTGCTGGTTACTCTCTGGCAACCTCCACTCTAGACTCTTAGAACAAAGGAAAGTTCTGGCACTTGGACACACTGGCCGTTCCGTGGTTGTCCGGGCTGAGTCTCAGGATGGTCAGGAGGCGCGCTGCGAGAATGTCCTGCCCTTGGGAGCCTTCTGCTCCTGGGCCGTCCTGCCCTGGAATTCTCCCTTGAATTCCCTTTAGAATTGTCTGTCCACAGAATTCTCCTGGATCTTACTGAATCTCCTCTGAATCTTACTGAATCTCTCAGGCTCTCTGTGTTGCCTGTTTTTACCTGGAGGAACTTCAGCTCATTGATTGGCTGAAAGTTCCATGGGCATCAGAGTCCCACGTGGGTTACTCGGCCCTACCAGTCCCTGATTGGTTGATCAAGGTGAGATATGAGTCACTTACTCCTGACACTTAGGAATGCAGTCCAGATGTCCATCTGGCACTCCCTAGACAGATAGGCGCCAATGGATGACCATTGATCATGATAGCCAGGCTTAGCTAAGTGTATCCCCCTTTGGGAGCTGTCCTAGGACCTTAAATCACCCTGCATGAATAGTCTCTCTGTGGCTGCACCACAGAGATGAACAGAGAAATGGGGCCTAATTTGGGAAAGCTCAGAAACACTTAATTCTGCCTTATTAATAAACCTCGCCGCTACAACGGTACCTACAATACTTTTGAATTAAATGTTTTTTGAAAGACAGAGTGCAGAAACAAGTAAACAAATATCTAAATAAGGAAATACATAAATCAATGCTGTTAATAAGTAGCAGTGATTACAGAACCCATTTAGAATTAAAACCAACAGACAAGGGGTCCCCCAGGACCAGGACTGGGAATTACCTTACATCAATGGATGAAAAAGCAGTCAGATGACACATCTGACTAGAACTTTGATAACTTTGATAAAAAGCTCAGCATGTGAGCCATAATAATAAATCTCCCAGGAAATATTCAACTGTATTTAACCTGAAAGGAAGCAACTTTTTTAGTATATTTGTGATGCTGCAAAGGGATGTCCCCTTAAGGGATGGCTTCCCCTGTGCTCTCACAAAAAATAAGAAGGATGTGGTGAAATAGGGAAATAGGAAACCATGAAATTGTGTGTTATATTATTGCTGAAGTACATTGTCAGTAATCAGCTGGCAGCATATCAATCTGCTAAAATCTACTTGGCTCCTGCATTACCTGTAAGCGGATGTAATAATAATAATTCCTTACCCTTATATAGTGCTTTTCTGGACACTCCACTCAAAGCACTGTAATACAGATGTAGCCATTCAAAACGCGCGGTACAAACCCGTACCACACGCAATTACCCACAAGTCACTGTGTTGTACCGCGGTACATTATTGGCTGGCCAAAATGACCGACAGGGGCACTTGTGGTGCATTGGTCGTTAGTGAAAATATTTTTATTTATTATAAAAATAATATAAAAAAATAATATTTTAGAAAAAAATCATTTAATCTCTTTATTGCGAATGTTTAAATCCGCTTAGTATTGAATATTTATATGGAATTTTACCACTAAAGGGAAATTTTAGTAGCTGAGCATAAAAACAAGAGGAGCATAACGTGTCTGCTGCTCATAAACAATATTAATTTAGGAATATAAACATATTATGTAAACTGTATATGACTGGTATTGGTAGTTTAAAGAAAAAATACACACCAGTATTCCACTTTCTTCCTAAACATTTTAAGCATCAAAGTCTTACATGTGGTAATTTTGGAAACGTTTTTACGTGCTCCTTCTGACCATATTAAGTTTATATACATTGTAAAAACCTGTAATGTTTTAAACTTTTTTGTGAATAAGCTCATTATCGGAGTAAACAAAAGCATACTTTTAGAATTTGATTAATAGGGAATATAATATGGAATCAGATATCTAAAGAAATTAATAATGATATAATTATATTCATGTACTGTAGCTCAAATAGTAGTATAATACATTTTCCATGGATATGTGTGCTTCTGTTTCACTGCTTTCCCTGTGATTACATCTGTGACGTAATGGCTTAAGCTTATGCCTTAAATGCCTGAGGTTTGGTGTTCAAACCCAGCTGTTGCCATTAGTTTTCTTTTAACAAATAAACATTTCTTTGAAAAACTAAAATAGAAAATATTATGGACACTATTTTGACATTTTTTATATTTCTAAATATCACAGCATGTTCGAAGTCAAGTAATTTATTAATAACAACAAATAATGTGAAGCTGCTACTACTGTCGTTATTACTGATAATAAATATTATCACCACTATATGGAATTTGTTGGTATTTCCATGAATACTTTCACTCATTATCACAGTAAAAGAAACTCATACTTTTCAGAATTTAATTATTAGGGAATATAATATGGAATCACATATCTAAGGAAATTATAACGATATTAATTTAAGGATCTAAATACTGTATATGTATTTATAAACTATAGCAGGTAGTATTACTGTATTCCACTTTCTTTGTAAACATGTTTTATTAACACCCGAATCACAGCGGGTGAGAAAGAGACAGAAAAAAGAGAGGTTAAGCTTTATTGGCTCCACCTGGCGGTGATTCCGGATACTATTATCATAACTGCGGTATTAAACGGTATGACACGTTGTGATGCGACATGCCCACCGCGTTTTACTGCAGCGTACCCCGCTCGTTTTGAATGGCTGCATCTGTAGGTAATGGGGACTCCCCTCCACCGATTCCAATGTGCAGCATCCACCTGGATTCACGGCCGCCATAGTGCGCTCACCACACATCAGCTATCGGTGGGGAGGAGAACATAGTGATGCCAATTCATAGATGGGGACTATTAGGAGGCCATAATTGTTAAAAAGCAATGGGATATTTAGCCAGGTTGCCAGGGTAACATTCCTATTATTTTTGAGAAACACCCAAGGATTTTTAATGACCACAGAGTCAGTATCTAGGTTTTATGTCTTAACCGAAGGATGATGCCTTTTTACAGTAGGGTGTTCCCATCACTTTACTGGGGAATTAGGACCCACACAGATCACAGGGTGAGCACCCCCTACTGGGCATCCTAACATATCTTCCAGCAGTAACCTTAGTTTTTCCCAGGAGGTTTCCCAGGTGCTGGCCATGCTCACACCTGCTTAGCTTCAGTGGGTTGCCAGTTGTGAGTTGCAGGGTGATATGGCTGAATATGCGTTCATTATTTAATCTTTATATGATATATAGTTATATTTCAGAAGAATATTCTTAGTACAGTTTAACAGTCTACATTGATGAGTGTATTTATAGCATAGTTAAGATTATTTATTTATAACAAAAACCTAAGAAAAAATGGCCTATAAACCTATTTTGTTAATACAGGCAGCTGCAACTCTAACTTAAGCAAAAGTACTTGGGGTAGCATTAATATTGGCAGGGGAGGAATTTCGCAGCAAGAATAATGTCCCTATAGTGCACAGACGTTTTTGTATTCTTTACGCACAGAAGTGTATGTCCAGAAGCAAGCTAGGTTAGTAAATATTCCTCACGTCTTGCCAGGCTTATAAACAATGAATTCAATGTCATTGTCACTAGCCCAGCATGATTTCACTTGGGTGACACATCATTCAGATGACAGAGATGACAGTCATTTCAATCATACAAAGATCAACCTCAGGAAGAAGAATCGAGCATGTACATGGATATATATGCAGCAGTTCCCAGCCCTCATTTGCTGTTTCTCAAGCAGACAGATACCACTCCTGCTGGAGATCTGTACATTGGGGCTGAGCAGTGGTCAGGGTCTGATACAGTACATATCATGGACCCTGGCATCCCTCAGTGCCAACTCATCTCTCTCACAAATCTACACCAGCATACCAAACTCAAGCTCATAGTATGATGGACTTTGCTAAATACCTAGCACATCACAAGCTTATAAACACAGATCTCACACAGTTTGATGATAAGCCTAAGAGGTATAGTCATCTTTCATTGCTATCAGAGACTTGGACATTACTGTTAGTGAAGAGCTGGATCTGTTAGTAAAATGGCTGGGCAAGGAGTCATCACAGCATGTTAAATCGATCCAATCTGTGCATATCAATGATCTCACAGCAGCTCTTAAAATGGTATGGGACAGGCTGTGTGAATGCTACTGCACACCAGAAGGTACATTTTTAAAAGCTGGGCAGCTTCCCAAGAATCCCCACCGAATGCAATCTCAAGCTGGGAGAGCTTGGAGATCTGCTCATGTCTGTAAAATAAGATGAATATTTACTAGGTCTAGATATTGCATCTGGCAGTCCCATAGCAGAAAAAGATTTTACAAAGCTTGACGCTCAAAGAGGAACATGCATGTTCTCCTCTCCATTCTCCTTCTTCACAAAGTTCATTTGCAAAAACTTTAGACCATAAATGGCCCCAGCCACTCTCCAGCTGCAGATCTTCCCGAGCAGAGAGACCCATGATGAGGAACATCAACACAAGAATGTCCATATCCTCCACAAGTCAGATGTTGCAGGTACTTAGGAATCTTACAAAGGCAAAACCAAGAGGGAGGATAAATCCAGGAAACAGTGCCCTATCCACAACAAACCACACCTGCTCATTAAATGCTGAGGTTTCAGAGCAAAGACCTTGGAAGTTTGTAAAGCCTACCTAAAAGACAATAAATTGTGTTTCAGATGCTCACCGACTTACATTGCAATGGACTGCAAGAAAGCAATGGAGTGCAAAGAATGTAACAGGGACATCCACTACACTGCCCTGTACCCTGGACCTCAAAAACCTCCACTCCTGCATCTGAACACAGAAGAAAGTAGCAAGACGTCCAAATGACAGTACGTGCAGTCATCTCCCAATGTACAGTACTGAGGTGTGTAGCGAGGGTTTAGCAGCAAGATCTTGTTCCAAGATAAGCCTGGGGTGAGTTTATCTATAGGTTCATTGTGAAAACTCAGACAAGATGTACACTTTACTTGATGACCAGAGAAACAGATCAATGGTGAGAATTCTTCAACCTGTTTGGCGTAGAAATCATGTAATCTTATTATTTGCTGGAAACCTGTGTGGAGTAATTAAAAAGTCAGGATGAAAAGCTGACGGCTTCCTGATTGAAGCAGTGAACAGAGGGATTAGCCTAGACCTTCCTCCTCAATTGACTGTAACCAAATTCTAAACAACAGATCAGAAATACTTACATTAAGTGCAGCTCTTCACCACCCCCATCTGAAGGAATTGCAGCACACATTCAAGAGCTAGATTCAAATGCCAAGATTCTTCTCTTGCTAGGATAATACATAATTTGAGTCCATAAGGTGAGACACCAAATTAACACGAACAATGTCTCTTTCAGTCAGAAGCTAGATTTGGGATGGATCCTAGTAGGAAAAATATACTTAGGGAATGTACACAAGCCCAGTGAAAGCACCTATAAAACTAATATTCTTAAGAACGGTCACCCTACCTTCCTTTCCCCACATCCAAATTATATTCACCTGAGAAAACAGTGAGCCATATCAGAGTGCAAAATGATTTTCTTTTTGATGGCATCCCAGTAAGACTGATAGAGAAAGCAGCAGAAGACAACTTCTGAAAAGCAGTGTTCAACAAAACACTGAATAATAACAAGCCAGCTCTCTCCATTGATGATGAAGCCGTTCTGAGGATTGTGCATGAAGAACTTTACAAGGATGACAGAAAAAGCTGGGTGGCTACTCTCCCTTTTAAAGTGCCAAGATATCGCTTCCCAAACAACCATGTGCAAGCACTCATGTGTCTTGCTTCTCTAAGATGCACTTAAGACAAGAAATCAGGGATGAAAGAGCAATTTGTGGCCTTCATGGAGAGGATATTCAAAAATGACTATGCTTAGCCAATGCCTCCCCTGAAAGAGGGTGATCAGTGCTGGTATCTGCTAACCTCTGGAGTCTATCGCCGGTCATAAGTCAGGCCAGATCAGAGTAGTCTGATCCAGTGCACAACAAAATGGCATGTCCCTTAACAGTGTACTTCTCACAGGTTCAGACTTGGAGTCCTAATGCACTTCAGAAAAGATACACAAGATAGCCTCAACCAGTGCCACAGTTATGAAGGCATCCCCCCCAGAGGACATTAAGGATCTTGATATTGGTGAAGAAACTACTACAATGCAAAGACATCTTGGACTATGCCAGGAAATAGCCAATGACACTTTAACTTTTGAAGTGTCCGTCAATGACAAACCAGTCACATGGCGTGGAGTCTTGTCAACCATAAAGAGTCTGTTTGATCCTCTGGTACTTGTTGCTGCAGTAATCATAGACAGCAAATCTCTTCTTTGAGAACTATCTGCAGACACCAGTGAGTGGGAAGCCCCTCTTCGTGAAGAGGAGTTAAAAAGATGAGAAGCATGGAGGGACTCACAACAGGAATTATAGCAACTTCATATCCTATACACCTACACTTTGAACGCCTTCTCAAAGACAACGTATACAGAAATATACGTGTTCTCATATGCTTCTACAAAAGCCACAGGAGCAATGGCTTATCTCAGGGCCATTGGTGAAGATGGACAGTGTGATCTGGGCTCTTTTCTAGGAAAAACAAGCTGTGTGCCATCGTGCTGGCAATTGAAATAGCTGAACTTGACGCTAATGAAGTTAACCTTAAGCCTGATGCAATCCAATTCTTATGTGACAGAAACGTAGAGGTACAAATACAACACCTCAGAGCAATACAGTGGTTAGCACCACTGCCACAAACCCCATACTATAGATCAGGGGTGGGGAACCTTTTTTCTGCCAAGAGCCATTTTGATATTTGTAACATCAGTCGCGGGCCAAACAAAATTATCAATTTGTAATGTGATGGCTGGAACTGCCTCTCTTTGGTGGGGCGTGTGATGTTAGCTGGTATTGATGATGTTGCTACTCGCAACTGCTTTTCCAGGTTTGCGTCGGTCAGTCTGGAGCCCAGTCGATCAAACAGCCACTTGCTATCATTGAGTTCCCTGACAGGATTTCCCTTCACCTCCATGAACTGCTTGACTTCATCCCGCAGTTCATAAAACACAGTGTCTTAACACTTTCGCAACGTGTACACTCCCAGCCTGCCTGGCACTGACTGCCCTCTGAGTCACCGCAATACAAGCAGACGGGCCACAGGCAGCCGGCGAGAAGCATGCGTGTCTGTCCTGTCATGTACTCGTATGTGTCCTGTCTATCCCGTAATGGACATTCCTTGCTTGTCCCTCAAAATTAACGTTATTATTATGATTCACTTAATATAAATTTATGTTGCTATGAAAAAAGCTCCTAGATTTATTGAATTTCATATCGCCTGCGTAGGGCTGGGCGATATGGCCAAAAACATTATCACGATAAAAAATGTAATATCAGTGATATCGATAATTATCACGATAAATGTCAAATCATTATTTCTTTCAAGTTTAAAGGCAGATTTTTTTCTTCTCAGTGAAAGTTGAAGAAACCAGACAGTTAATTGGTGAATTAAACAACTCTGTATTTTAAGAACACATCACTTGCCAAACAGCAGAAACATTAAACAAATCTGTTAGCTGCCCGGTCTGCAACACGCATGCGTACTCGTGCAGTATTTAGTGCACATGCGCGTATCATGCGTAAAGCATGAACATTTATCGAACTTTTGTTAAAATTATATTGAGGAAAATTATATCGCGATAATTATCGTTATCAAATTATCGCCAGGCTCTACGCCTGCGGTTGCCTTGTCAGGGCCAGACCAGGCCGGCTGTTCCCCAAACCTGCTATAGATGAACTGTTACAAGCCAAGAATACCACCTTGAAGTCTGTGCAGATAGAAGTCTACTCTGAAGAGTTCAAAGTGCTCATTTAAAAGAGACAATTTTAGAGGCAATTTGATTTATAAGCTGAATCCCATGGTGTATGAAGGTCTTCTAAGAATTGGAGGATGACTTCAGTATGCAAAGTTATGCGTAACTGAGGAGAACCCACACATCTTACCGGTATTCCACCACATTTCTACACTGTTTGTAAGATACTGCCATGAACAGGTCAAGCATCAAGGCTGCCACTTTACTGAGGGCGGCAGGGCTGTGAATAGTTGGTGGCTCTCTGCTTCACAAATGTGTCACATGTAAGAAGCTACATAGCAAAAGGGAAGAAAAGAAAATGGCAGACCTTCCACCTGAATGGCTCAGTGTGTCCCCACCTTATATATATGGTGGTTTGGATCTCTTTGGTCCTTGGGCAGTTAGTGCATGCTGCACCAGAGCAGGGCAAGCTCACAGTAAGCACTGGGCAGTGTTGTTCACATGCATGAACACTTGGGCAGTTCACATAGAAGTTACAGAATCCATAGGGACATCAAGCTGCATCAACGCACTTAGGAGGTTTTTTGCCATCCATGGACCCTCCAAACAACTAACAACAGATTGTGAAGCAAACGTCATTAGTGCTTTCAATGAGTTGCAGCTTGGCAAGAAGCAGCAGTAATAGTAGAAAAATCCTAAGAGAAAAAAACTGCACAAGGGAATTCAACCCTCTCCATTGTTTTCACATGGGAGGAGCTTGGAAATGCATGATTGTAGTGGCCTCATAATCCTAGATGTCATGTTGCTACAGAACAGGTCTTCTCAACTCTCTCACAAGGTTCTCTGCACTTTCTCTGCCAAAGTTACAGTCATCATGAACACCAGACCTCTAGTCCCAGTCTGCACAGATCCAGAGTTCATCTTAACACCTGCAATGCTCAGACATTTCCAGGCTTCCTTCTTTCACTCCCACTGGTGCAGCTTCCATAATAGAGGATGTGTCCTCTGTCTTCAGATATAGATGGCAACTGATAGTTGGAAGTGTCTGCTCCCTGCTTTTACAATTGTCACTTGACCAATTATTTTGTGCCAAACAATCAGGTGACTGAAAAAGCAGCTAATTATCCACAGCAATTGAATGAATTATGTTCCATTTTGTCTGAACTCAACACCCTTTAACATATGGCCTTTAAATTTTCTTGACTGTTGGTCTTCATTGTGGATAACTCTCAAGTCTTGTCACTTCTTTCTATGTGGGATGACCCACAGATTAGTAGTTTCACAATTTTTCTAGTATGTGTATTAGTACACATGCTTATGGGCATCTTCCGGAAACTTGAAAACCATGTGGAGGTAAATTCAATTCAGGTTCTCGGCAGACTGCTTGGTCAACATCCCCTGTCAACATACATGAGCTCCTGGAAGCATTCCTGGATATAAAGCAATTCCTCTCAGTTGTCTGAAAACATCATGTGCTGGTGCAACATTACAGTGGACAGCTGTCAAATATCGGGAGGAATTTGCTCTCTACCACTGCTGTCAGAGACTTGACAGCTCCTGTTGTATCCACTTCTAGAGATGTGGGCTAGACAGTTGTAGATTCATATTGCACACATCCTTAGGGCATACCTTGCAGAAGAGACCTTTCCCCACCTTTACTTCATTAGTGCATACAATATCAGACATCACAATATCAATATATGCAATATTAGAGAGAAGGGGGCTCAAGTGCTGCTAGTCACACATATGGTGGTGCAGTAGGTTGTACTTTCCATCTTGTTGCATTTGCTTTCCATCCATCACTGAAAGCTGTAACTTTTTATTGTTTATTTGCAGCATTGATATGGGGCAACCTTTTAAGGAAGAATTACTGAGTCATATATTAATTCCTCTTTCTAGTAACATTAATAAAAAATAAAAGTGAACAAAAGACACTTTTATTTGTATTATGATTTTTGACATTCATTATAAAACAGCTGTGTTAATAATTAGCAAGGCAACAGTGCTGTCTAGTGCTTTGGCTCTTAATGCACACAGGTGTTTATTGAATTTGATTCGGTGGTTAAAGAAAATGAGATTACTTGCAGAAAAATGAATTGTCTGTAGAGTCTGTAGAGTCTAAAAGACACAGCATATATTGCAATGACGCACAAGCACAGAAGCAGTCAGTTCATAATATTAATAATTTTGTTCCTCATCTGTGAATCTATTAGAGAGCTAAAGGTGAATAAATCTTAATCAAAGGGAATTACAGTATGTAGAATGTTACTTATTGCACAATTAAAGCAAGGCAAATGTTAATGATCAGCTGTTTTACTGTGACAAAATGACAAGTATTCATTTACTAAAATAACCTCAGAACTGAGAATAATCTATTGATTTATTTAGTCAAAATTTCTAAAACTCAAATTGCTCTCATGAGTGGTATTTAGTAGGATTGCATGTGTGTCTGAATCATTGTTTTGAGTAATCAATCAAATCAAATGATCTATGACTTTATGCCTAAGGATGAAATGATATTGATATTTATTATTATTTGTTTAATAATTATAAATAATTATTATGATTACAATAATTTATTATTTCTTGTTAATGATATTCCATTTTATTTTTTTCTTGTTAATGCAGCCATTTTAAATTATGAAATATATTGTACTTACTGAAACTTTACTAAATAAGAAAAATTGTTATAAAATTACATTTATTTCTAATTGGGCACTCCAGGACTCAAAATTAACATACAGCTTTAATGTTAAAATTCAAATAATGTTAATAGTTGTATTCATTTACAGGACCTTCTCTTCCAATTGACGTGTGTAAAAATGGTATACCCTACTTTATTCACACATTTATAATTGTAAAAATGAAAGACTTTAAGAGGGGAATATTTAGGCAACAATTAAAACAATGTATTGAATTTATATTAATTGCCTCGTTCTTGTTAAGCTATCATATGTTACATTGATAATGTAGAGCACCATATAAGTTTGCTAAACATTAGAATCATCATTGGAATTGAGGTACTGTTGCAAGAATTTGGGAGGAAGGTACTTGTAATGCTCCCAGGATAAAGCACCAAATTCTACCATGAAGTATGAGTAATATCATACTTATGTCAACAGCTAGACATATGGAGCAGCATTTCAATCTGCTTTTGCAAGCCTTAATACAATGTGCAATATACTTTCATGGGCATGAAACAAAATGCTTTCCAGGGAACAAAGGAAAACCAAAACTTCTTACATTTAAAATATATTTAGATAAAGAACATGGTATAAAGATAGAGATAAACTGAATTGCATTTCAAATGTTTTTGAATTGCAAATATTTTCACAAATAGATGATAGATGGGTATCACATTATGCTATTTCAAATTCCAAACAGAATACTGGAAGGCGTATTTCCATTGGGCCCAAACCAGAAATTTCAAGAAGACCGAAGCTTGTTATAAAGTTAGAAATCTGTGGTTAGATAATGTCACCTGGGCTGAATCTGTGATTTAAACCATGACAAGTTTTAGAAAAAAAGTACAGGAATGACACCGTTCATGTCAGGGGCCTTGGGCAACACATTGATATTTTGTTAGGAATTTGGATAGATGATTCATTTTATATTTCATGATTATTTGCCACTGTACTTTGTTCTTTTACTGTTGCATATTGTGCAAGTTTAGACAAAAAAAAGTTAGATTAGACAAAGTTATTCATATATGTCAACACATAATGAATTAATACAGTCTGCTAAAGGCTCTCACTGGCTCATTAGGGAAATCAGCTGAACAGATTCCATTCCCATTTAAAGCTAGATACAATGCTTTGTTTATTTCCTGTTATCAGCAGCCAAAACATGTTTTAATTAATTTAATTTCCTGCAGAAGGTAAAATCAATGCATATTTACTTTTTCATAGATGTTGAATGTTATATTTTAAAAAAATGTTTCATATTAGAAAATTAATAGTTAGTAGCTTTTTGTATAGTGAATTGAAGTGCCTTAAACGTGAAAGATGCTACTGTACATAAATAAATGTATTATAATAATAATTTGAAGACGAATCATAAGAGCCATCATTTCTTTACTGTAGATTTTTTGTATGACAGAGGTTTTGTCTTTCTACTCAAATGAAATCTACTGTAGGTTACGGATTTGCAATTTGATTGTCCATTGTAGTAAAGAATTAATGTGATTTAGGCCATAGCTCCTGAATTTTCAAAGTTAGTTAAGTTAAGTTAAATATTGTTATTAAATATTTGTTGTTAAGTTCCTAAGTTAAATATTTCAAACTGATCCCTGCTCAAATTTCACATGAGCTAAGTTCAAAAAACCTTTTCTGCAAACACATCCTGGACCATTTGCACAGAACTCTTAAAATAGAACGCTAGTGTGACTATTGAGTTTAGCTTTTAAATATGTACTCCTCCAAATCCACACTCACACACATTATGTTTTGCTTTTGTTAGTTAGTGGCCCTATATCTCTGATTTCTTGCTTGCACTAGCCTATATTTTATTGTATTAGACCGCTGGTCTTTGCTGCACTCCTATAGATAGACAAAGGAAGATTAACACCTAATCCAATACTTTTAATCATAATTATTTTTATTTTTCATTCTCCTCAGACTATAAGTCATTGAATGTTATTTACTGAGAAGATTTTGTTCTGTTTTTTAATTATAAAACATTTATCTTAGTCCTTCCTCCAGCAACTTGAGCAAAACAATAGAAGCACTCTAAGGAAGTTCTAAATGTAATCAGCTTACAGAAAGGTCGTACCTGTCAGAGGCTTAAGGAAGAATTTCTTTCAATTTCTAATTAGGGCTAAGGAAGATCTTACTAATTCATGCTACATATAGTTTGTGTTTTTAGAATGTGGCGGGGAGATGGTGGGCAGAATGGCCTCCTATTATGTGTAACCTTTCTTACATTCTTCTATTTGAAAAGCACTTTTTTACCACTATACCAGTTACAAATATTTATTCATAGTAATTCTTACTGAGTATACGTTAACATTTCAAACCCACATGAGGTAGCAAGTACTGACAAAAACAGTTACCAATCTATCTGCAAATCTCAAAAACTTTCCAAGGCTATGATGGGAGTTCAGGACAATGTAATGGCTACTTAAACAGCTCAGGTAAACAGGGGAATGGACCCTGTGCAGGTTCCAACAGGTAGGGATCTCTAAAAGAATACTATAATACAATGTCCAGAAACAGGCCTAATTCAAGAACCAGGAAGGCCATCCAAAGGGAAGTAAAACACATGCAGCAGTAGAAAGGAAACAAGGAGTAACCAGGAGAAAATAATGTTATTATAAAAATAAAAGATAAAGATAAAGAACAAGAATAAGGACCACAGACGTGCAGAGACCTTTCGGTGGGCAGTGGCTCAAAAGGGGCACTTTCCGGGGCAGAATTTCTTACATTAGAGTATCCTGGACACAAATCAGTGCCCGCTTGTATTTCTACATTATTGTAGAAATGTAGAAATCTCTGTAATTACTTCTACTCATATAGCCTATATATTTTTATAAATAGGCTACAGGCAGTTTTGATATAAACTTAAGTCATACAACATTTACTGATGTAATCATTCTTGTGAGGCAAGACTCTTCTGTTATTGAAGTGTATGTAGAATGTAGCATAAGGAACTGGATTTTTTAATGACAATTTACCAGTTCATCCCACACCTAGTTGTGACTAAGTTATGAAGCGATGTACTCCCTTTAGCTGCCTACCTAAATTCTTTCTCTTTTTTTCTTCTTCTTTTTTTCTGAAGGAATGCTCTCCTGTTTCTGTGTCTGAACCATATATACAACAAAGAATATGCTGTTAGCTGTTCATATCAAATACAAAAAGACTGGCTTGTCTACTCAGTTAACTAAATTTTCTTAAGGAAATCTCAAATCTAGCTAGCTAAGTAGCCACTCAGACTTGTAAAACTTGGTGTTTTACTTTTTTACAACCTGAAAAATCTTCTAACCATTCAAAAATGTTTAACACGACCTCCACAGGTGAAGTAGCCTACAGTACGTTGCTTATCACTGCTTTTTTCTTTGCTTTTTACAATAAACAGGAGGAGGGCACTTGTGCTCGGTTGAGATCAATTAGGTTCAACATTTTATTCCTAACGGGAGATCCGTACTAAGTACAGAAGCAGAATTGTCAAGTGATGGAAAAAAAGGAAATTGGTTGGAGTTTTTTTCTACAAGCAAAAAAAGGGCACTTGGGCCAATGAGGGCAAAGGGGCACGGGCTTGAGCCACTATAGCCACCCCGCTCTGCATGTCCTTGGTAAGGACTGAAACAGAACTGAATTACTGTAGGAAGAAAGATAAGAAGCAGGATACTGTACAGGAAAAGCCAGGTAAGTAAAGGTCCAGAGCTCAAATCCTAGGTATACAATACTGAGCACTGAAAGGAACCAGAGCACAGTTTGTATACAGCTAAGGAGGAGAGGTATGAAGACCTAGGTACACTAGTCAGTCCGTGACTGGCTACAGCCGTCTGCATGCTCTACACTTCTGCTGTGCAGCCAGGCCAGCAAACAATGTTTGAGGTGCCCAGTGGTGGCAAGAAAATAGAATCATAACAGACAAACAAGGTTGCTACTGTAAGTGATGTTGGTGGAGTAGTAAATGAGTACTGTCTGGAATAGAAATTCAAAATACTCTCCGGAGTTGTGACAAAAGGAAATGGTGTTGTACAAGGTTCAATCTTTCTAATGAGCTGTTAAATCAACGTCCTGACTATTCGCTTGTCAGGGATGTTAATTCTACTGTCTTAGCTAAATTTCACTCTTGGCTTTTGCTTTCTGGCCTACCTAAAGTTTCCCCTGAGTTCAACTGTCAAAGCATTGTCTCAGGTCCACACTCTTTTGTGTAGCGCTTCTGGTACATAATAGGTTCTAGTAAAAATTGGTTCTAGTAGTAATGTATTTGTCTTTTAGACTACTTTCTCTCATCACCTAACTCTTCTCTGACCCTTATTTCTATCATGCTCTATAACTCTTCCCCTTCTTAACCTTCTCTTTTATTCTTCAGTAACTCTTCCAGCTAATCATGTTTGACCAGGGACAAATCTCTATAACAGATACTTATGTCCCTAAGACAATTGCAGCTGATTTGATCATTTTCTCTCTCTCTTGTACGCTACTTGCCCATCTGTAGCTCATAAAGCACAGGGTGTACTTGAAATTCAATTCTCTCTATCTTCTGTGAGACAATACATTGCTACCGTGCCACGTGATGTCTCACACTTCCAGGTGTTAACAGCTTAAGTCAACCTTATCTAGCAAACCAACCCTATACCTCGCTTGTGCACTACTGTTATGTTCTACTATGCAACGTAACTGTCCAGAAACTTCAATGCTCCTCAATACAGCATAGCTTATATCTTCCACAAGCTACCTCGAATCCTGCTGAACCCCACATGACGAATCCCAACAAGACTTCCATATTGGAGCCTGCGATTTCTCTCAGGAGCCTGGATACAGAAGTTCGTCTCTCCTGCCCTTATAAGAATTTTAATTAGCCCCAGAGGAGTGGCTAATTACACACAAAGCCTATCCTAACAGCTCCTTTTCCTCCCATGGATTCTCCCTCCATGCCAAAGACTTCCTCAGACCAGGTTTACCTAATTCTGCATTTTTCTCAAATAACAGATGGCCATCTTTTAAGCCAAGAGATTTGAGCCACCCAGCTTGTATATATAACTAATATAAAATTGATTTTTATTATCATTTATATACCTTAGGCGTAACTAAGATGACAGCAATATTGCGCACTTTCACCAGAAAAGTGAACTGTTTTTAACATTGTACTTATGAAGAATAATCAGCTTCATTTTACTGGCTCTGAATCCATAAGCTCCCAGTTTACTGCTTATAAGCCCCCTCCCATTACATCACATTAACCTGGTTTTGTTTTCAGAGAACAGAGTCACTTACTGTAAGTGTTGGTGTGGTAATTATCACTGGATCACAAGGCCTGTCTTATACCTTCCTTTGGTGTTTCAGTAACCTAGGACACGTGGTACGGATCTTGTGTTTGAAAGTGCTTACAACAGGGTCAAAGGTTTAATCACATGTGCTATTCTCCCAGAATATGTACATGATTGACTTGATGTACAGGAACCCTCCAGAACCATCTGATCCACATCCCATACCACTAATGCTTCTATTCAATTTGCACATACACTACTATTATCAGCTCCCAACCCAAACTTATTTTACTATTTAGAACAATTAAATAAATGAATTATATAACTACAACACTTTTATTAACCTGCTCTGAAGAACACATAATAAATAACTTATATACAAGAACAAATAGTACACATTTTCCAAATACATATTTTAATGTTGAAATATGTGAAATGTGAATTTGTTCAGTTTTAGTTAAACACCTCCAGTAGTCTACTTTTTAAGCTAGTTAATATGGATTGTCTACTGGTTGCTAGTTACATGGATCTAAGAAACTCAAAACCAAATGAGATACAAAAGCATTACTACAGTGACTTGATTTGGCATACCTCTATTTTGCTTATTCTGTGTTTCTTTTCTGTGCTTCATTTTCTCAACACCCAATAGGTAAGTGATTGTGCACTGTGCATTTACCAGTTACATCTACATTATTTTAGTTTTAAACCATTACAACATAGTTTGCATCACAAGTAAAAGATCACCTGTAATGTTTCATTATACAATGATAAATATAATTAAAGATTCATAAATTTGATTATCACAACATTTACTACTCTCTGAAATTAATTAAATTAATTAATTGTGTGTTCCAGACTGTGAGTAACTCTTCTTAGTGCACTTCTCACTGTACTGATTGTATTGTATGTATTGTATAATTATTATTTTATCATTCGTTACACTGTTGCTATGTTGTCTGTGTTAAGTTGCTGTTGCATTGCAATTTCCTTCACGGGATCAATAAAGTATCTATCTATCACAACTTTTTAGATAATTTTCTTCTATGTTCAGTAAATATAAAAATGATCTAAAGAAAAATCTTGCAATGGACTGGTGTCCCATCCAGGATAATTCCCACTTTGTGCTAGTTGCTTGCTGTGTTTGTATTTGTTGAAACGTGTATTTTAAAAGTTGAAGAAGTAAAAACCTTACAGCATACACAGATTTCTAAACTGATCAGGATCGTTATCTTTGTCTTATCCGTAATAATGTTCACCGCTCTGTCCAGCAAATTAATAATAAACTTTATTTTATATAGCATTTTAAACGAATAAGTAATTAGATTGCTCATAAAC
Source organism: Lepisosteus platostomus (assembly GCF_059453375.1). Lineage (NCBI taxonomy): Eukaryota > Metazoa > Chordata > Actinopteri > Semionotiformes > Lepisosteidae > Lepisosteus > Lepisosteus platostomus. Next base: position 47,537,079 of record NC_142612.1, on the reverse strand, counting down.
CTAATCACTTTTTCTACATAAACACAGCGTAATTGCTCTCTGAAAATGCTTTTTCATTTTATTTAGGCTCAGATTTCAACTATAGATCGTATTATTATAAACTTTCTTGGAAAAATGTCTTTTTTGTAAACCATGTTTGCTATTAATTCATTTAGGGCTAGAATATGTTCATTGTCTTCCAATCGAGTCGAGTTGACATTAGAAGCTTGCCACAATTAAAAGAAGCAATTTAACACAGCGTAATTGCTCTCTGAAAATGTGTTTTCTTTTTATTTAGGCTCAGATTTCAACTATAGATCGTATTATTATAAACTTTCTTGGAAAAATTTTATGTAAACCATGTTTGCTATTAATTCGTTTAGGGCTAGAATATGTTCATTGTCTTCCAATCGAGTCGAGTTCGGACTGTTACACCAACGCATAAGCATGTTAAAGCGATTTCATTGAGGAGCCTAGCTTTCTTAACTAGTAAGTACTGTACTTCCTTGGTTTTGGAGGGGGGAGGTGTCTTTCACTGGAAATCTCGCCCCCTTCTACTTTGAAAATACCTGTGAAACCGGTTTAATTCGTCACAGCCAGCACTCCCGCAGAGAGGGGGGTTGTACTCGTTAATGTCTTAGCCGGAACACATCATTATATCAAATTTTGTATTTCTATAAAAAAATCGTTTGCCAAGCCTAACACTATTGTTGTTATTGTTTTTATCCTGTAAAGCACGTTGAGGAGCACAGCTTTCTCACCACTTAGATTACTTTTTGATACCATCCTTACACAAAGCAGAAACGTCTTGTATTTTACGATGACATACAAGTGGAAAGATTACAGATTTTATTCGTCTTTTTTCTGAACCAGGGAAAATCTGATCATGTTTCTCTATAACAAAAGATACACTCTACAGACATTCACAACAGCGACTGTCAGAAGATAGGACACAGTGGCTCAGACACCCGCTGAATGGAAAGGGGCACTTTAATGTTCTAAAACATTAAAGTCAATACTTTAATATTCTTTCCTGTATGTTTAACAATAGTGGGTACTGGCTTAATTTGGCCCTGCTCCCGTTGTTAGGTGTTAATGTGTTGTTAAGTGTGAATTTGTACCTGTTTCCCTGAGGTCTGGCTTTTTTTCTGGAAAACCATAACTCTGGTCTTGTCCAGATTGACTGTCGGCGCCCAGGTCTGACAGTGCTGCTCCAGCAGTGCCAGGTTCTGCCGCAGCCTCTGTTCTGTGGGCGACAGCAGGACCAGGTCGTCTGCAAAGAGCAGGAACTCGATTTCTGTAATTAATGCAGATCAGTAAATCAAGGGACAAAACAATTGTTGCGACCGGCTCCTCAATGGGATTTGACGTGCTAATGCGTTGGTTTAACAGTCCGGGTGTGGCAAGCCTCTAATGTCTCCCGACTTCGCTAAAAGGAACCTGCCTTTCATTGGAAGACAATGAACACATTCTAGCCGTACATGTGAATATAGCATAAATACACCAAGGGATTGGGTGAGCTCCCATCACAAAAAAAAAACTGCGAGCCTGCACTACAGTGACCACAGTACAGTATGGAGACCAAGACCTTTTACGGGAAGAGACAGGGTGCTTCTGCCGCCCCAGCTTCCAAAGAGCGAAGGGTAAGCAAATACAGCAGACTTCATCTGAAATACACGATTATAGCACATATTACAAGGTATTATTGCCGTTTTGAATTTTAAATTCAGTTATAAATATTTCTTGGTAGCCTGTTCTTCAAGAAAACACCGCACGGGCGAAATGATCTTCGAAATCTACCACCAGGATAGTAAAAAAGAAAGCGGTAAGATGGATAAAAAGAAAAGTTTATTTTGACGTCTGTTCCGCGACTGATGAATACTACTGTGTGACTTTATTTCTTACATGAATTATGTTATTTTGCCACAGGCCGTGGGTCTCTGCTCTTGGCCACTGGCCAGGGTGCCAACCTGTAGAAGCAGCACCTGTGTTGAGACTTTTCGGCAGCAGCAGGAGCAGTACGACGCATTACTGGGGAGGATTTGGAGGCTAGAGACACTACTGAAAATGCAGAGGAAGGAGACAGTATGTTCCGGCAGTCAAACAGTTGAGCATCTGTCTCCCGATAAGTGCCTCTCCCCGCAGCGCAGGTTGCAATGCCTGGCGGAAGCTCTCTCCCCCGCAGAGCACACACTGCCTCAGGACACTCCATCCCGGCCTCTCCAATCACCACCGCGCAGGAATTGGTTGATGCTGTCCCCGCCGTCTATCTCCCTTCAGGAAGCACCGTTTACAGAGCAGAATTCACAGACACCAGTGGGACGAATAGTAGCATTGTGAATCGGAGATTTTCAACCCTTACATCGTGCGACTGGAAAAGAATTCGTGATCTGATCAACGAAATGCTTCGTAGAAGGAGGCGCTCTTTTCCTCTAGTCTAACATTCTGGTCCACAAACAAAACATTCCTGTTAGACAAGAGGAATGTAAAAAAACAATTACTTTTTGTCAATGAAAACCGGTGTGTGTGTCTCTCTCTGCTGGATGTCCCTCTCACTCTCTGCTGAATGAATAAAAGCATTTTATTAAAAACCCGTTTGCATTTGTCTGGTATTTACTTTGGTCCTTTTAACTGTTTTTCCATCTACTGTATTGCTTTGAGATGCCACTTTTAGACGTGATATGTAAAATAATGTTTTTTATTATTGTTATAGAGAAACATGATCAGATTTTCCCCGGTTCAGAAAAAAAGATCTAAAGTATACTAGTTTGTCACTCTTCTCATCCCCTCTTTGCTAAATGGCTTTTGAATAGAGTCACATGAAGAGAGAGGTGAAACAGCCCTACACAGCCCTGTTGCAGTACACGAATATAATTATATCTTATGTATTTCTTTAGATACGCGATTCTTTTAATACAGTCTTTGCTGTGCTCTTGGGGATCCTTGTGATATTTCGAGCTCTGGTTGAATGAGAAGTGTCGCAGTTTAAATAATTTTAGTAGTTAGAAATTATGAAACGCTCTGTTAAAAGCAAGGGAGTTTTTATGTCCATTGCAGTAAAAGAAAATCCCTGACAAAGTAAGGCTTGGACAGATTCCAAGTGCATTTTTGCAATTTACGTTGCATTATCCATTGTGCTGCTGTAATACAGTTTAAAATAATTCAAAGTCTAAACAGTATCAGCTTTATTTATGGGTTGCAATTTAAAAAAAGCCAAAAACCGCACTCAAAATGCAATTTAGAGCTTTCTGGCAAGAGGAGACACCCAAATTAATAATGTAACATGCCACGGTTTGTGCATGAAAAATGTTATACTGCTATTTCCTTAGATACGCGATCAAAAAAAAAAAACATTTTTGAATCCCCGGCGGAACACATTCCATAAGAATCAGCGCTTTTATATATCGCCTTTAAAGGTGACTTCTCAAAATGCCTTACAGGATAAAAAACAGCAATAACAGCAACAACAACAATATTGTATTTCATTGCACTTTGAATGATATGTCGCTGTTGTGAATGTCTGTGGAGTGTATCTTATTTGCATGTCTATCCCTCAATTCAATTCAATTCAAGGTGCTTTATTAGCATGACAGAGGGGTACAATCAGTGTTGGGTATTTACTTTGCTTTGAGATGCCACTTTCAAAGGTGATATAGAAAATCAAGGCTTTAACTTGCTTTAACTCCGCAAGTCTGAGTTCTCGTGTCTGTCCTATCCGAACTTGAAAGTATTACAATATGTATCTTTATAGCAGGTGGTGTACAGCTTTTTAGTATAGATTACACTTTTCTAAAATGTATTTAAAAAAGAAAAATGATTACAATCTAATCTTTCCACGTTTGATCCCAAGATCCCAAGAAAAATAAATCTAAATGGGGAGAAAGCTTTGCTGAAAGTTTATTAAGATACTTAGAAAACAAATATATCAATTTATGTTGCATTTGTCTGATTGTGAATAAAAAAACACATATATTTAAACCCGCGTTTGTGATTTAAATCAAAACGTGATTTAAATCAATATAAATGTTTATACTGTAACGCCTAGGTGACTATTCATCGTTATTAAAATGACTTGAATTCGATCATGTTGTGATATTTAGAAATATAAATTTATTTGGTGCGAGTGAGGTTTTATTTAATCTCTGACTCAATGTTTGTTAAAAAAACTGTATTGCTCCAGTGGGATTCGATCACAGACCATGTAACATAGGAGTCAGGAACCTAACCCACTGCGCCACCGGGAAGGTCACATGTGGAGTGCTGAAAAAGCACTACAGAAACATTATCAACAGACAATGTACAGCGTGTACTATTCTTGTGTTGCGGTACATGAATATAATTATATCGTTATTAATTTCTTTATATATGCGATTCCATATTATATTCCCTTTTAATCAAATTCTAAAAGTATACTTGTTGACTCCGGTATCACGTTAGTTAAAGGCTTAAAATGTTTAGGGAGAAATGGAATACTGGTGTGTATTTTTTCTTTAAAGTACCGAGACCAGCCATATACTGTATGTTTATGTTCCAAAATTAATATAATTTATGGCCTTCACACGCGTTACAGTATGCTCCTATTCTTTTTATGCTCAGGTACTAAGATTTCCCTTCAGTGGTAAAATTCCATATAAATATTCAATACTTAAACGGGCACAGTTAAGACATTAAATATACATATACATACTGTATACAGCACACTTTGCATACGGTAATATGTTTATGTTCCTAAATCAATCTCTTTTATGAGCATGTGAAAGGCATGGTGAATCGATTCTCAAAAATTACTGTACTTTGCATGATTGAAAATAAATGCGTGATTGCGAAATGCTGTGGTGTTACTTTTACAAAGACGGTCAATGAAAAAAAGAATGTGGACCAGGGCAATACTTTGAGTTTACAGCTTGTCCAAGGCCATTCATTATTAATACTATTAGTAATATCTTCGTTAAAGACTTTGATGGCTACAGCTCAAACATGAGAGGTTGAGCTTTATTAGCTCCACCTTGCGGAAATTCCGGATACTATTATTTTACTTGCGGTATTATAGGAGAATTTACGGTAACTCGTGATAGACTGCGTAAAGTGCACCGCAAAATAATGCGGTATCGCCCGCGCATTTTGAATGGCTGCATCTGTATATTGTGACTGCAACAGCTACCTAAAGGCTGCCTGTTTGTTTCTATAGTGCCCTTCTTCTGGACTGTAGGGGAGCTGATCTCTCCATCCATTTATTAACACCAGTGTTTTAAAAGCGATTACCCAAAAATACAATATTATTATTTTTGAGGAAAAATATATTTAATAAATACTTTTTGTGGGGGGTTAATGTATGTTTTGTGTACTGTATTTTGGTTTAATGCAGTATCTTAGGTAGAGCCGGGGACCTTCAAGATTATCATGAGAGGTTTCAGGGGGTGAGCCTCCACAAAAAAGGCAGAGCCTGAGCTGTTTTGGAGTAGTTCTCTTGTGGGACACAGGGAGGAAGGCACTTTGACCCTTTTGTTGTTATTTTTGGAAGGATGTTGCTTGTTCTTCCTGTTGTGCCTGTGCTGGCTACATTATAAATATATATTTATGTATTAATTTTGATTGTGGACTGGTTACTCGATCACACTCCCTCTAATGGCTAATGGCCCACTCATATTCTGCCAGTCAGCCCTCTGACTCACCCTGTGTCCATTCACAGTCACTGATGCCTTCACTTGGTGCCACCGGGCTGCATCTCATACACTTAACATATACCACTAACGAGTAACTCAATACTCACATTTTCCAGTACCTCAAGATTGCGTCCAGACTCAAACAATTTACAGAGCCTCAACCTTGCACCCTGGCTGTCCACTTGCAGCTTCTAGTGTTCCTTTTGCCTGTGCCTGCCACCCCTGCCTTTATACAGATGCAGCCACTCAGAATTCAAGTAAACATTCACTGCTGCTGCGTTTACAACTTCACCAAAGATGGATCTATAAGGTTGCTCTTGTATCATTACAAATAAATATATTTCACACATACTATACTGCAGTGGCTTTAAAACCATACACCATCATGCTATACAGTATTTACCATAAATACAGTAACTATACCCTCAGTTAATTATACACTATCGGTTCGGCATATCTGTGAATATGACTTCATGTGATTCGTACATTTGGCACGTCAGGAATGCAGTTTTTTGTTCATATTTTAAAACTACAATACATACACTAAGGAAGAAATGTAACAAAATGGTCTTTTGATTGCTGATTGCCTTATGTTAAAGCGCAACAAACAATAAGGAAGACAGAAAATTCATCCCCATCCCACATAAGTAACACTCCCCCTTGTAACAAACAAAATGTTTGAAGCTGAGATGTCAAGTAGGGTCCTACATTTCATACGTAAACTGCAATGGAATACCTAAAGGTTAATTAAAAGAGATGGAACACAATATGTCTCCTCTAGAACTCTTCAGCTTACAGAAAAATTACCCTAGAGCCACGTTTGATACCAATAAACAAGGGAAATGCCACGGACCATTACTTGTTTGAACTAACACTTCCAGTTTAGTATATCCTACACAGGATATATGTGACAAGTGACAAGTAATTGTAAAAAAAAAACCTTTTTACCTCCTTTAACTTAATTCTGTAAAGAATTCCTTAATCACAAAACTATCACTTGCAATAATTTATTCAAACTTACCCACTCACGCTGGAGCCAACTTTCCCAGAAACAACCTCCCAATAAATCTTTGGACTGTGCAGTACTGTACAGTACAATATATGATACCTGACAACTGCAGCATGATATAACCGTTACAGTGTATAAATATACAATATACACAGTAAATACAGTATGATACTGTATGATATTAAGATAATACAGTACAGTATGAGTGAAATATATTTTTGATAATCAAAATTTAAAGTTAAATTGTTTGCTGATTTCTTGTGAATGAAATTTGCATTAAGACAAAATATAGATAATCTCAATCCAGATGTAAACCTGAAAGAAGCACATCATGTTCACAACACAAGCTACAGTATAATAATAAATTATTATTTATATAGGCAACTGACTAATTTTGTTTTGATAAAATAACTGTACTTTCTTTTTAAATTAAATTAATATGGGACATACTGTAATACACAGTTTAAAATGAATACAAATCTAAGTAGTGTAGGCATCCTCTCACGAGTCACCAGTAAATGTAGGGGTTTTGTGCTTAACTGAGACAATTATTAATTGTAGCAGTTAGTCACAAAATGATTCTTTGATGGCTATTAGAATCAACCTTGCGGGATAACTCAAACAACATACACACACGGATACTAATACACGAGAATGAATTTATTAATGCATAAAATGTGTATATAAACATAACAGATCTTATTGTGAGGGTTAGCAGAATACAAAAGGTATATTCAATCACGAAGAGTTACAAACCAAGAGGAATATACATTCAGTATATCATTCATTTAGAACGTTTTGTAAATGAACTTGGTTACAACTTCTACACTAGATACTCAAAAGCAAGTACATCACTCATAGGAATTAAATTCATATCAACCGGTGTGGAGGTAATAATTGAATTCTCGAGCTGTAATGCAGAATGTTGAATATTCAACATATTTAACGAATATTCAACGTTGAAATTTCATCAATTTCCCTACAGGATTAATAAAGTATTATCTATCTATCTAATATTCATCCAATCTGTGTGGATTCAGATCTCCTGCTGACACAAAGAAGCAGTGGCAGGCTTGTTGCTGTGTCCAATCAGCGCTCTCTGGCTCGGTGCCAGGCAGTGCTGTTGCGGCTTGCGATGTGGTGGAAGGAGGAGGAGATTTCTGCTGCGATGCTCTAGCAGTGGGCTCTCTGAAGATCGGCTAGCTAGAACAAAGGAAAGTCCTGACACTCAGACACACTGGCCGTTATGTGGTTGTCCGGGCTGAGTCTGAGGATGTTCAGGAGGAGCTGAGTCGAGAATGCCCAGGAGGCGTGCTGAGGAAGCCCTGTGCTGCCTGTTTTACCTGGAGGCGCTACGGACATTCATTAGTTGAAAGTTTCACAGGCATTCGAGACCCACGTAGGGTTAACCTGTCCTACCAGTTTCTGATTGGCTGATGATGAGTAACAATGCATTCAAAACCAGGCATTTTCTGGCAACAGCCCAAATGTTTCCAGACACCGTGTTACATTCACTGCACCACATGGCGGCGGCTATAAAATAGTGCAGTCTGACAACAGAATTTAAAAAAACTGTGGTGCAGTACATTGCACTGAGGGGTGCCCAATGCAAATTACCCTGCACATAATATTCTGAATGTCTGGATCTGTACATCACAGTCCCTATTCTGCCTGGCTTCGATGAACTGCCCTCCCAGTTCTGGCAGCTTCACAGCTGTTTCACAATTTGTTTCTTGTCAAAAGTGTGCACAGGAGGAACTCACACAAAATTTCTTTTTAAAGTTTATTTAAAAAAAAAATGAAAAAAAAACATGGAAGGTTTTCCAGAGATACAAACTGGGAGTCCAGCAAGCTAGTAGAGAGGATCTAACTACATGCCAGCGTGAGGAGCTATTCTCACGTGCCCCCCATCTTGTCACCTCTTTTCTGTCCTGTTTTACAAAATAACAGCCTCTTAATTACCCTTAACTTTCTTTTCCAATGAACTTTCTTTTTTCTTCCTTTTATACTGCTCAAAGATTTCTTTCCCCTTGGTTACAAGCTGTTAATCGTTAACCTAGACAACCGTTTTTGGAGCCTGGCGCTTCCAACTAAAGTGATAAGGTAAGGGCTGAGGTTTGACACTGTTCTCTTCCCAGCCTCGTCCCTTTGACAGAGTCCCTAGTCACCATCATCAGTCGCTATAATGGCTCTGTTATCCCTGCTCTCTGGACAGATGGTGTGATTCTGTGCATCAGAGGAGTCAGGTTCAATCTGATTATTGTCTCCCTGGGGCTATAAGCCTGTTCATTGTCATTTTGACTATGGTTGAGGCCCCCAGCTGCCCCGTGACCCCCCATCTCACCCATCTGTCCATCCTGGGTACTCCATCCAATCCCTCACTATCCGATCCTCCATCACAGTGGTCTTCAAGAGGCATACTGTATCTGATTCTGGCCCTGTTTTCTCAGGACCTTCGGAGCAAAGGTGCAGAGCTTCATAAGATTTAGGTGTACACTGCATTCTTCTTCACCTCTTTCAGGGTGCACCATATACACTCATAGGTCTCCTTGTTGCCGGATCATCCTATAAGGTTATTCTTCCCAGAGGTTGGCAATCTCCCATTTGTATCTCTGATTTTTATTTGCCCCCAAGACCCAGTCACCAGGTTGTAATTCTTTTGATGGGTCGTGGCCTCCCCGGAATTTATGGCAGCTTTGTGATATGCCTCCTGCAGTGAACCCTGGAGCTGGGTGACATAATCTTCTATCTCAGAATCTTTTACCTGGATTATTTGTCCCTGCATAAGGTCCACTGGCAGCCTGGGATGCCTTATAAACATGGGGAAATGTGGAGTGTAATGTGTTGACTCATGTTTAGTGCAATTGTAGCCATCAAAGACTCCACATGGCTCTTCCAGTCTGCCTTATGGTCCGGACTCAAAGTGCCCAACATGTTCATTAGAGTGTGGTGGAACCGCTTTGTTGTTCCATTTTGTTCTGCTTCGAGTTGTTCTGCTTTGAGCAATTCCTAGTCATTTATACAAACGATGTAAAAGTTGCTCTCAAAGGCCCAGCCTTGGTCTGTATATTCTTATACTTATTAAGAATAAGAATACTTATAGTTAAGTATTAACTATATCTGTTAGCCTCTCGGTAGTGCATTACTCTTGATGGGATGGGATCTTTTAACTGGAGTTTCCACAGCTCCTGCAAAGACTTTCCTGGGTTTGTCCTGATGCATAGTTTTGCAGTGCTGGTCATATATACTGTAGCAGTAGATCATTGTCTATCAAATCTCTGAACTGGTGGCCAAACAGATAGTCCCTGAATTTCTCCACCACAGTCCAATCGAGAGAAAGAAATTTAAGCTAGTACTGGGGTTGTTGTAAGATTTTCCTTCTGTCCCTGGAGGGCTTTCTCACTTTCTTTTTTTCCACTGGAACAGAGATAACATTGGGGAGCCTTCTTCTTCCCCTCGGATGCCCCCCCTGTTAATTGGAAAAGAGGTGCTGCCAATTTATAATATCCCTGGTTGAAATGCCAATAATCCAGTAAATCCAAGAAATTACATGACAACTGTTGCTATCCCCTCTCCTGATACCAGCTAGCCAAGGTCCCTAACGTGGGTCTTCAAAAAGCTGAACAGTTTGGACTTAACCTTGAACATGTGTTCTTGCAGACAGCAAGATGTGCAGCTGAATACAATTATGTCACCCAAGTTCAGCAACAGGCTAGAGAAATTCTCATCCCTGAAGCAGCTTTTCATTAGCCTTTGGAGGGTGGCTGGAGCATTCTTTAACACAAATAGCATCCTGTTACACTCAAAGAGGCCCATATGTGTGGTAATGGTGGTCTTTAGGCGATCAGACTGAGCAACCTTGACCTACCCAGCAGTCAAATGAACTAGAACAGGACATCAATGAGGGGTATGATCCATTAATTTAGATGTATTTTTGTCAATATTTGGAGAACCAAAAGACCAGAAGATTAAAAAAAATTGTGAGAGATACTGGTGTTGCTCAGTCTTTTATTCTTGTAAATATTTTGCCTTTTTTGTGTTATTGCAAGGCATAGAGATGGGGTATATGAAAGTGCTAATACATATTGTGCATCTACAATATTTTTGTTTGAATTGACCCAATGACCTCAGTGGACAATACATCATATTGTAGAGCAGAGAAGTTTATTGCCATATGTACATAGGAATTCTTTTTTGAGTTGATCTCTCGGGACATACACATTACAGCAGATGATACAGTACTACAGACAACACCACACAATGTAGACAGCACATCACAAACATAATTGTAACGAACAGTTCTTTCCGGACCCTATGCGGACGACACAGTCCGACGGAGTGGGGAAACACTGGGGAAACGTCATGCAGGAAAACGGGGCTGAAGACAAGGGGGCGTGTCCAAGGTGCGCTGGTGCACGGGGGAGGTGTGGCCGAGGCGAACAATCCGAGAGTAATCCTTAGGGAATATCCAAAAACACACGAGAAAGTCCAAAACCAGAAGATCCATCAGAACAAGATAAAAACCACGAAGGCCGGGTCGGAACCGGCGGACAGGGGACAAGGAACAGGGGTTAAAACCTTAACGGGACCAGGCGCTTCCTGGTCCCGGACTCGCACGATATGGAAATCAGAGCAGAGCCCGGATGCGCGTCAGCGCCTGGCTTTTAAGGTGGGCTGGGAATGGGGAGCAGGTGCATAGAATACAGTCTCACGTGAAAGGGCTGGAGCACCCTTAAGGAGGGGGGACTATAATCGTGACAGTACGCCCCTCCTTTTCAGGGCGGCTCCGAAGCCCTAAGAAAAAAAAGGGGAGAAAAAAAAAACCGATGGAATCCAGGCTGCCAGGGTGCCGTCCGCGGGGTCCAGGTGTCGGCTCTGCATTCTGTAACGAACAGTTCTTTCCGGACCCTATGCGGACGACACAGTCCGACGGAGTGGGGAAACACTGGGGAAACGTCATGCAGGAAAACGGGGCTGAAGACAAGGGGGCGTGTCCAAGGTGCGCTGGTGCACGGGGGAGGTGTGGCCGAGGCGAACAATCCGAGAGTAATCCTTAGGGAATATCCAAAAACACACGAGAAAGTCCAAAACCAGAAGATCCATCAGAACAAGATAAAAACCACGAAGGCCGGGTCGGAACCGGCGGACAGGGGACAAGGAACAGGGGTTAAAACCTTAACGGGACCAGGCGCTTCCTGGTCCCGGACTCGCACGATATGGAAATCAGAGCAGAGCCCGGATGTGTGTCAGCGCCTGGCTTTTAAGGTGGGCTGGGAATGGGGAGCAGGTGCATAGAATACAGTCTCACGTGAAAGGGCTGGAGCACCCTTAAGGAGGGGGGACTATAATCGTGACAATAATAAGTAATAACTAATACAACTAGTACAATAAATAGGGTATGGACAACAATAAATATGTAGTATTACAAAAAACTTGGTAGACCATGAGAAAAGTGCATGATGCAGATGTGCATTGAATCTGAGGCATTGCAGTTGTTTGGCATGCGTACTGCATGGCATAGCAGCTGTTTAAGAGGTTAGAAGCTGTTCTTAAGCATGGTTTTCCGTACTTTAATAGTGCGGTACTGCTTGCCAGAGGGGGGAGCCACAGGGGGGAGAACCATTTATGGTCGGGATGGTTAGGATCCCAAATGATGGATTGGGCTTTATTGCAACAGTGGATGGTGTGAATCTCACGGATTGATGGTAAATCACATCCTATAATCCTATGTGCCACAACCCTTTGTAACACACGTTTGTCATGCATTGAACTATTGCTGTAACACACAGTGATACCATTAGGGAGAACACCTTCTATGGTGCTGTGATAAAAGTTCATGAGTAGCTTCTTTCCCATGCTGCATTTCTTTAAGCACCTCAGAAAGTGCAGACGATGTTGATTTTTCAGACTGGCTACTGTGTTGTGAGACCAAGAGGAGATCTGCAAACTGAGGAACCTGAAGCAGCTGACAGTTTCCACTACTGTGCCATCGATGCTGATTGGGACTTGATTCTCTCTAGGTCTCATGAAGTCCATTATGATTTCTTTTGTCTTGTTGACATTCAGGGCCAGATTAAGTTTTTGAAGATTAATAACATCTAAATTAAATCATCTTAAAATTAAGAACTATATATTACATTTATTTATTTTTTTCAATAATGGTACCATACAGTCAAATGTTACAGACTTATTATGCTTTCATAGAGTTAATTACAAATGCAGCTTTTTATGCACAGCGTAATGAAATATTCTCATGGGCACAGAGATATGATAAAAATCCATACTCAAATAAAAAAACTAGATCTGCTCATGAGCAAGAAATGAGGTTCTAATAAGGTGTAATTGGACACATTATGTTTAATTCATATAAAACACAAATGACATGAATGTGGTCCTCTTGTATAAACTGTATATTCACTGGATATTCAGGAAAATCATGAAAGCAGACTAATAAAGAGATCAACTGCTAGAAATGTAATAATACTTTACAATTTGAGGTTGCTCATAAAAATATCATTTGTCACAGGACTGTTGATCGGAAATATGGGAGTACCTAAAATATTTATTGAAAATTAAAAAATATCAAAGCTAGTCAGATCTGTCATATTAACTCAAAATTCACATCAAAGTATTATCACATATATGTATAATGTACATAAAGGTAAATAAATCAATGAAATCAATGATCAGAACTGAACTACCAACTGAACTCATTGGCAGCTTCTGACTGAGATTTCTGTAAGCCTACCTTTGCATTAATAGTTTATTAAAAATGTAATAACATTATCAACCAAAACACAAAATTTCAGAAAATGATAATTAAAATTGAAATCTCTTAAAACAAACTACCTTGAAAAAAGTTGATAATATTTATGAATAATTAACAATAAAACCATTTTTTTCATTGTGGGTAATCTGGTGACTACTTAATTACATTAATAATTTCTCAGATGTACTGTATGTATATCAAGAAGACGCGATACGTTTTGGTGCACATAATAGGGTTAGGAGCAATCTTCTTCTGGAACTGCTGGTTTGGTGGTTCATGCATTCTATGTGCATACTAATGAATAGCTAAATATGCTAGAATATTGCAATATATTGTGCATTAAAGTATGAGAATAAGAACGGTTACAAATGAAAGACATTCTGCCATCCATTTTTTGTTCTTGAAAGAAGCCAGTATGACAGCTTCAGAAAGCTTCAACATGCTTCAACAGCTTCACAAGAAATGATTGGGAAATTATTACATACAGTACTCCCACAATGGGTAAAGTAGTGTTTCCTGTTCTCAGTTTTAAATGCACTTCCATACAGGGTCTACTTATGTCCTCTGGTTTGTTTCAGTGTTGGTAATACGTCAGTGTTGGAAATATATAGATGAGCTCATATTTAGATATCTGTTAAGACAGATCCTTTAAAATGCTCTAGCTAGAGGTCATTATTGCAATTAAGCTCAGATATAAAGAGCAAAGACAAGAGACATGTCATGACATATGTGTAACCTTGCTAGACAGCATTCCTAAATTAATGACTGACACTGTATGACGTCTCCACTATATTCTGGATCCAAAATTACATTAACTAGGCCATTGTGCAGTGTTACTTTTAGATCCATGAAAGATTCTTGATTAGCTACTCATTTATCATTTTGATCCATATTCTATACAGTATTCTCACTCTGTTTCTGGACCAGGCCATTGATATTTCTGCATTTCTCCTGGGCTGTAGTACTTGATAATGGTGTTAACATGCACCACTGTTGTGTGTTCTTTCATTAATCCACTAATAGAGCCCATTAGACAGAATATTACCTTCACTTCCAAATGACATTTGGGTCCAAACATCATATTTCAGGTCAATAAAATGATCTTGTTTCTCACTTCATATTTCTGATTCTCCACATCAGGTTTTACGCATCTGTGTATTAAGATCTACCCTTAATTTTCAGCACATTATAAAGAAAACACACTCAAGGTCCTGAATAAAATTAAAGATTCGTATAAAAATTAATGTTTGACTGAATTTGACTGAATATTTTCCTTCATAGACTCCACTATGTTACAGCATTTCCATTATAAAGGTTAATATGCTACTCTCACATTTGATTATTTTTCAATTATTTATTTCTATCAAAATGTCTAGAACAATTTAAGTTCATTATTTGATTTGGGGAAGCTAGAGACCAAGGACAAAATTGACTACCTTGAATTTCACCAAAGCTTTAGATGACCTGTCTGTATAAAATACTCTTAAAGATTCAGCTGAAATGGATTCTGAAGAATAATCCTTATTATGCATAATTATACACCTGTATGATTGTTTTGTTGTCCTTCTCTCTTTTGCTTTGTATTGTGCTTTTTGTCATTTTCTGTATCACTATGTAGACTATGTACATTGGATTTGAAAAGCTGCTTTATAAATTAAAGTTGTTTACAATAAATTACAACAAACATACAACAAATTTGTATTTGTCCTATTTAAAATGTCTTTTGATGTATTAACATAAGAACACCAGTACTTTCCAGGGCTTATTCCTTACAGAAAGAAAGTGGACCCTTTTCAAGGAAGCCCCTCATATTTCACAAGCTTTCCCCTTTTTGGAATAATTTCCTTCTAGTAACTGGTCCTAAGCTCTTGACCTACAGTAGTTACCCTACACACATTTTGGCATCTAAGGAAGGCTTGTTTTGTTAACATGGAACTAGGCTGCTAGAGATCTGTGTGTTAAATGGTCTTGGTGGTTTCCCAATGAATTGTGCTGAATCATGCTTTTAATGGACTACCCTGAAATAAAATCTAACTTTTAAAGAAATAATTTATGTTTTGTGCAGAGATGGGCTCTGACTTCCATGTGCTGTATTTTTTCACAAAGCATAATAATCATTCACAATCAAGTATCATAGTTACTCTGTGTTTGACACAAGTCAGCTGTTTTTAAAAACAATTCCTGTGTAACTTCAGTCTGATTGAATGTCTAGGCAAATATTCACATTTGGTTTAATATGGACATAAACATGTGCCTTCAAAGTAAAAAAAATAAATAAATGTAATACAAATAACAGAAAAGTTTTAATGTCTAGCCTTAAAATATAAAAAGAACTTCATTGCAGGCTATTCTTTGCCAAATCCTAAATCCAGTATTCTAAACTAAAAAAAACACTGATATCCAACAGGACGATATTACTGCTTACTACTGTACAGAAGATTGCTAAACGCAAGTTTAAAATCACATTTGCATTTCTCTAATAGTGTCCTTAATCAGAAACAAGCACCTTCCAATTCCCGCAAACGCCGGAATAGAAACGAATGATCTATTCACACACCTCGATCACACCACCCAGTTCTCAGAATATTTAAGGGCTCTTTACCACAACCACCATGGTGATCATTATTGGGTATCCCAGTGGAGATCCTAATTAACATCCTCATGTCTACTTGATTGCTGTTTGACTCTTGGCTTCCCAACCTGTGCTTCCCTTTGACTATGATTCTGGATTCTACAATTTAGCTAAGTACACCTGTCTCTCTCTCTCTCCTGTGCTTGATATTAAACCTGCTACTACATAGGGTCAAGTTTTACATCAATTTTAGGCCATCATGCCATTACAAATAGAACTAGTCACCATAGTGTGATGAAGAAAGCAGTAGGGCTAAAAAATGAAAGACTTATTTCACTCGCACCAAACAAATTTATATTTCTAAATATCATAACATGATCGAATTTAAGTCATTTTAATAACAATGAATAGTCACCTATGCGTTACAATATAAACATTTATATTGATTTAAATCGCATTTAAATCACCTTTATTTAAAACCCATAAATAAAGCTGATATTGTTTGGACTTTTAATTATTTAAAACTGTATTACAGCAGCACAATGCACAATGCAATGTAAATCGCTATCTTTGTCTTATGCGTAATAATGTTCACCTCTCTGTCCAGCAAATTAACAGTAGTAATAATAATGAACTTTATTGTATATGGCACCTTTAAAGGTGGCTCCTCAAAGTGCTTTACAGGATAAAAACAATAACAACAATACTGTTAGGCTGGGCAAACGATTATTTTTTTAAAGAATTACAAAATGAGATATAATGATGTGTGCTTAGCCATTAACGAAGAGCATAATGAAGGTCATAAAGGTCATAAACGATATTAATTTTGGAACATCAACATATTATGTAAACTGTATGTTGCTGTTATTGGTATTTTAAAGAAATACAATGTTTCAGGCATTCATGTGAAGGACAACAGAGCTTTCACTGGCCGATTATCAAACTTTATTGATAAAACAAAAACAAAAACTATCTGACCAAGCCAGAAGAAGACAAAAAGAATAACGGACAAAGCGCGAGCCTGCATTCTCTCCTCAGCTGCCACACCACACTTTATCCTGGGTCAGAGATTAAATAAAACTTCACTCGCACCAAACAAATTACCACACACTGAACACTGAACGTGTTAACCCAAATATGTCTCACAATACTTTTATGGTACATTACTTTGCTAAAATGTATTTAAAAATAAAAACGATTACAAACGCCAGCAGAGAGAGAGACACACACACAGTTCTTCATTGTGAAAAAGTAATTGTTTTTTCCTTTTTTCAGCACCCAGACAAACGCAAACACGTTATTAATGAAATGCTTTTATTCATTCTTAATCGAACTCACAAGTTGTCATCTGCTGTTGAAGCTCTGTGAGACTAGACTCACACATGGCTAGACTTGACTATTTAACCATGAGATTATGTTTATGTTTATTAATCTTCCTTGTTATGCACTGAGAATGATAAGCACCCCGAACACGGGGGCGGCGTAGCGTAGCTGCAAGTACAACCCCCCTCTCTGCGGGAGTGCTGGCTGTGAAGAATTAAACCGGTTTCACAGGTATTTTCAAAGTAGAAGGGGGCGAGATTTCCAGCGAAAGACACCTCCCCCCCTCCAAAACCCAGTAAGTACAGTACTTACTAGTTAAGAAAGCTAGGCTCCTCAATGAAATCACTTTAACATGCTAATGCATTGGTGTAGCAGTCGTTGGTGTAGCAGGGTGTTTCAAGCTTCTAATGTCTCCCGACTATGGCGAAAGGAACCCTTCTTTCATTGGAAGACAATGGACATATTCTACCCGTATATGAGAATATAATGCTGGCGCGTGGGCGTGGTGGGGTGCTGTACCAGCTGTCAAAAAAAAAGTTGTTGTTTTTTTAAAAGTCAATTGAGTGTCCATTTAAGTGCTAAATTTAATATTATTGATAACACCTAGCTTTCTTAACTAGTAAGTACTGTACTTACTGGGTTTTGGAGGGGGGGGGGTGTCTTTCGCTGGAAAACTTGCCCCCTTCTACTTTGAAAATACCTGTGAAACCGGTTTAATTCCATATTAAATTCCATATTAAATTCCTTCACTTCTGCATAAGCTTTCTGGAGGAACAGTGGATGGGATGCGGCTCTTTCTGGGAATACTGCAAATTCACAGGTGCCTGACTTGATGGAATTCACATTATCATATTCAAATATCACCCCCCCTTCTCTCTCTCTCTCTCTTGCCCTCCCCCCTGCAAGCGAGAGAGAGTGTGCTGTCCTTTGACAAAACAAGGCTCGCCAGATAATGTGAAATGAAACCTGTTTTTCTAGCTTTTAAAGTCGTGCGATGTGTAAGCAGGAACACATCATTATATCTTACATATGAAAAATACATATTATAGCTCCCAAACAAATGCAAACGTGTTTTTAATAAAATGCTTTTATTCACTCATAATCTGACAATTTCAGGAAGACTAAGGAAGGACTAAGGAAATTGTCATCTGTTGTTGAAGCTCTGTGAGCTCGGTGACTTATATAATGATGTGTATATATTTACTGCTATTAATTACTGTACGATTTATAGTTGAAATCTGAGCCTAGATATAAAGTTAGATATAAAGTTAAAATCTCGACAAAGCAATGTAGGAAATACAGAGAAAATAAATCCTTTCTGACATCTAAAATCAGTTTCGATCAAGGTCTCTAAAACGAACAAGAAAAAGAGGATTTTCGGAGGGCAATTACGCTGTGTTTATATAGAATAAGTGATTTATGAGTAATCTAATTTCTTGTTCGTTTAAAACAGTGAAATGTCAGCTGCAAAAGATCGCACCAGAAACAGCACTCTCTCTGCCTGTCATAGACGTTCAGGAAAGGCTGAATGAAGTCATGTCAAGTACAATAATTCGGTGATCAATAATAACAGTTGTAGGACAGTATATAAGGAGGATAAGGATTTTGAAGTTGACTCGAAAATTGATAGGTAACCAGTGCAAGGACTTGAAAACAGGTGTAATGCATCCCTGATAGGATTCTTGCTGTCATATTCTGAACATATTGAAGATTGCTCAGTGTGGATTTAATTTCCCCAGTGAACAGGATGTGCATTTATTAATTCTAGAAAAAAAGCCTTTCTTGATTTCTCTAGTTCTTAGTTTCTCTAGTTCCCTTTAAAATAAACTATTATTCCACAATGCAGAGTATTACATGGCCAGTATTTACACATGATATTTGTGATTTAAAGAAATTAACACAAGCAGCTTTTGGAGATTTAAGTGTTGGCTGAGTTATTGCAGGATAAAAGACTAGAGATGTTGGCAAGAAGAAGATAATTTGGGGAAAGCTGAGGAATACACTTATAACAAGAACACTTCCTAATGGGGTTAGGCATACTTTTGATGAAGATGATGAAGTTAACAGACTATATGTTTACATAGATACTGAAATAAGGATTGTATTTTAGATTATGTGTAGTTGCTGGCATTGAACTGTGTGTTGGATGCACATGAATTGAAGGAATGGGCAAACATAGCTGATGCGGATCCACAAAGCCAGCATATTAAGATGTTTATAATTAGAGGCAATTTGTTTAAATAACTAGGTATGGATACTGATGTGCAAGAGAGGTGGAAAGGCTGTTTCCTTAAGCCAGCACTATAAAATATTTTATTCTCAGTGAGATGCTGCCATTTCATAGTGGGTTTCTAACACTGTGTATAGTTCCATCCACACAGTGCCTTTACTTCCATTTCTAATCTCTTTATCCAGTACAGAGGATTTGGAGCCTATCCCAGTAAGCAACGGACACAAGGCAGAATACACCCTGGACATAGCGCAAGTCCATCACAGGACAGACAGACACAAACACACACACACCAGGGCCAGTTTTCCCATAAACCAATTAACTTACCAGTATGTTTTGGAGTGCGAGAGGGAGTCATATCACACATATGGAGAAAAACCATGTAACCCAGAGAGAACATGTAAACCCCACACACACAGGATGGCAGGAATTGAACCTAGGACCACAGTGCTGCAAGATAGCAATGCTAACCACTTCTCCACCATTATAAATGGATGGATATCTTAGTTATCTTTCTAGTTCACAGGTTTGCATGCATAATTTAATTTTGAAAGCCACTGAGACATCAGGTACTACTGTTGTATTTATGAAAAAGAAACAAAACAAAAAACATACTAACAACTGTGCCATCCTACTCCTTAGTTAATACATTTTATTATTCATAAACAGTTAACATTGTTAGCAAAATATTTTGAATTATATTTAACCCTATTTTTCTTTAGTTTTGTATTTAACTTATTATATGATAGTCAGACTTAATGTATATTTGAACAATGAAAATATATTTTTACAAGATTTTACATTAAGCACTTAAAATTAATATGGTTAATAATAGTAAACTGTAACATGCTGTAACAAGATCGGTTAAACTGCGAAGAAAATGCTTTCAGAGAAAATGTTTCAGGTGTGAAGAACATAGATCTCCAATGCAATTTCAACCAAACCTGTTCCCACACACCCTGCCCCCACTACCATTAGAATATACACAAAGCACTGAAATCTTTCGAGCTAATGATCAGGTGACCCGAGAGAGAGCGAGAGAAACACCAAGGGGTGCGGAACCAGGGAACTATTTACATGGAAAACGGGCGATCTCCCCAGACTGTCCGCCCGTTTCACTGTTACCTGGATACCTCTTTATTTAGAACTCACTAACACTGATTTTTAGTTTAGAAGGATTCAAGTAGGGTTTTAGATGAAAGGCAGCGACCTTAATCAAGCCCAAATCATAATTGAACCCATTCAGAGCCTACATTACATTTTAGCGTTTCATTCTGAGCAGAAGATCCTCACACCTGAAGAAGGGGGAGGTGTCTTTCGCTGGAAATCTCGCCTGCTTCTACTTTACGAGTACAACCCCTTCTCTGCCGGAGTGCTGGCTGTGACGAATTAAACCGGTTTCACAGGGTTCAATCACAGACCATGTGACATGGGAGTCAGGAAACTAACACACAGCGCCACCGGATTTGATAACGCTATAAAAACGCTATAAAATAATGTGACTAGGCACAGAACAAGTTTACAGCACAGTACAATAATAAATGCTGACCATGACTTTAGAAGCATAAATTGCCTTACACTCAATTTAAACACAAGCTGTCTTTAGCCCTCTAAGCTGGTTCATACAGAAATGTAGAGATCCAGGCTCAGAACAGACCGCTTCATTAGCGAATACATATGCAGGACAACTAGAGAAGACGTTTTACAGAGGATGGATTTTTAGAAACATCCCATCAGTGACATCACTGAAGTCAACTCCTAGGTACTGTAACTGTCGTGTGGATAGTTTCACAAGAATCAGACAAAGGTTTAAGCATCGCTTGTTCTAGATAAAACTGCAAAAAAAAAAAACAACAACCCATAATGTACTTCTTTGCGGCTCTGTTTGCCCAAATCATATATTCACAACGTGAAATCTAGAAAATAATATTACGTAACCAAAATCCGCAATATGGAAACAGAACCTGTGTAATTGTTGATAGATGATGTACTTGTAACATTTTTTCAAGACGACCTACAACATTTAAAAAATTACTTGTATGTACTTGATATCTCTAATCAATCCACGGGTCCCAGCACAAAAGGAAACTAAAACGCATACCATTTCGCGCTTCTTATTAGTTGCTCAAAAGTAATTTGACCGTATGAAATGCATAATATAAACCTAGAAACATATACGTGAGCAGTACTTAAGCACTGTAGTATCAGTGTTAAGACATACCTCTCAAATACTGTAAATCAAGTTAAAAATATCTCAAGACCGATTCTGGTCATAATGAAACCATGTTCCGTGTATGTTTTCTTTAAAGTACCGAGACTAGCCATATACTGTATGTTTATGTTCCAAAATTAATATCGTATATGGCCTTCACACGCGTTGCAGTATGCTCCTATTCTTTTTATGCTCAGCTACTAAGATTTCCCTTCAGTGGTAAAATTAGATATGAATATTCAATACTTAAACGGGCACAGTTAGGACATTAAATATACATATACATACTGTATACAGTACAGTTTTCATACGGTAATATGTTTATGTTCCTAAATCAATCTCTTTTATGAGCATGTGAAAGGCATGGTGAATCGATTCTCAAAAATTACTGTACTTTGCATGATTGGAAACAAATGCATGATTGTGAAATGCTGTGGTGTTACTTTTACAAAGACGGTCAATGAAAAAAAGAATGTTGACCAGGGCAATACTTTGAGTTTACACTTACAGCTTGTCCAAGGTCATTTATTATTAATACTATTAGTAATATCTTCGTTAAAGACTTTGATGGCCACAGCTCAAACATGAGAGGTTGAGCTTTATTAGCTCCACCTTGCGGAAATTCCGGATACTATTATTTTGCTTGTCGTATTATAGGAGAATTTACGGTAACTCGCGGTATTTACCGGTAGCTTGCGGTAGACTGCGTACAGCGTACCGCAAAATAATGCAGTATCGCCCGTGCATTTTGAATGGCTGCATCTGTATGTGACTGATGTCACTGGGACTAAAAATTGAGTGCTCTGGGGTGCAGCTAGAGAAGACCCTGTCACCCACAGAATGTAGATGTTCTTGAGGACAGCTAGAAGACCAGAGTTAGACAAACAAAGGTGGGGAGTAGACAGATAATAAGCCATATACTGTAAGTACTGAATGAGGATGAGGATTTTGAAGTTGACTCGAAACCTGATAGGTAACCAGTGCAAGGACTTGAAAACAGGTGTAATGCATCCCTGATAGGATTTTCGCTGTCATATTCTGAGCATATTGAAGATTGCTCAGTGTGGATTTAATTTCCCCAGTGAACAGGATGTGCATTTATTAATTCTAGAAAAAAAGCCTTTCTTGATTTCTCTAGTTCCCTTTAAAATAAACTATTATTCCACAATGCAGAGTATTACATGGCCAGTATTTACACATGATATTTGTGATTTAAAGAAATTAACACAAGCAGCTTTTGGAGATTTAAGTGTTGGCTGAGTTATTGCAGGATAAAAGACTAGAGATGTTGGTAGGAAGAAGATAATTTTGGGAAAGCTGAGGAGTACACTGATAACAAGAACACTTCCTAATGGGGTTAGGCATACTTTTGATGAAGATGATGAAGTTAACAGACTGTATGTTTACATAGATACTGAAATAAGGATTGTATTTTAGATTTTGTGTAGTTGCTAGCATAGTTGCTAGTGTGTTGGATGCACATGAATTGAAGGAATGGGCAAACATAGCTGATGGGGATCCACAGAGCCAGCATATTAAGATGTTTATTATCATTAATGTTTAATAATGTTTATAGGCAATTTGTTTAAATAACTAGGTATGGATACTGATGTGCAAGAGAGGTGGAAAGGCTGTTTCCTTAAGCCAGCACTATAAAATATTTTATTCTCAGTGAGATGCTGCCATTTCATAGTGGGTTTCTAACACTGTGTATAGTTCCATCCACACAGTGCCTTTACATCCATCCATTTCTAATCTCTTTATCCAGTACAGAGGATTTTGAGCCTATCCCAGTAAGCAACAGACACAAGGCAGAATACACCCTGGACATCACAGGACATCAGGCTGCAGCAGTGTGATGGTCGAACCGGTGTCGACGAGGGCCTGGCAGGGTCTGCCCTCGATGAGGCAGGGAAGAAATAAGCCCCGGCTTTTGCCAACTCTTCCCACAGCAGGCGGGGTGAAGCACTCTTTCTGGCTTTCCGGAGCGGGCGTAGCGTCGCTCAAGGACGGCCTTCCCCCCTTTAGGCCGCCCCGCTCCCATTTCCCAATGGCCTCCGGAGTCCCCGGGGATCCAGCGCCTGGCACTCCCGGGCGATATGCCCCCTCTCCCCACAGCAGTGGCAGATGATCAGCCGTCGTCACTCCCCCAGGATCGCCGCGCTGGCCGTCTCCTCCCCATCTGATTCCCTGTGCACCCCTCCGTTGGTGCCCACCGGTCTCCTCGAATACAGCATCAGCCTGGTCAGCCAGAGCCAGGGCCTGCTCCAAGAGGACCGGCGCGGCCACCATCATGTGGCGCTGCACCTCAGTCGGCACCAGGGCCCAGAGAAACGCCTGGAGTGCTATCTCCCGGTGGGCATCCACCATGTCTGCGGCGACTGGACCCAGTGGCTCTCCCGCTAGGCAGCAGCGGTAGGCCAACCTTGCCCGTAGCAGTCCCGGCGCCTCCCCTCTCCTGCCAAAAAGCCTCCGGAGGGCCGACGCCAATGCCGCGTAGTTGTACCACTGGTCCCCGGGTACATCCAGCAACGCCTGGCAGGCCTTACCCTCCAGGACGGTGGCGAGGTGGCCCACCATCTCCACCTGAGATCAGTCATTTGCCAAGGCCGCCATCTGGAACTGGGCCTCAAACATCTGCCATGGGATCTCCCCATTATAATGGCTCGGTCTCACCAGCGCAGGCTGGAGCAGGGGTGGTGGGCTGGACCCTGCTGGTCTGGCGTCTCCTTCCTGCCACATGGCCTGAGGCGGCCTGGGAAAGGGCCCGCTGCTGAGTAGGTCACCGTGGGGTAGCCCTGATAAGGGCTGTGGCCACTGGCGGTGCTGAGGGGTCGTCCCGGCCCCTGGCGGCTGCTACTCGCTCCCAAAAGACGCTTTAGGGGGTCACTCGGCTGCTGGGGGAACCGGCGCTTCTGTGAGTCCGACATCATCCGCCGTTCACTGTCCATCCTCTGCTTCTAACACCAATGTAATGAATTTGGGTTCGTTGAGGACGAACACAGAGAATCAAACCTGTGGAGTTAAAAACTGCACTTTATTTCTTCTACGTCACCACCCGCCAGCAGCACTCCCGCACCCAGATGAGAGAGAAACACAAGACAAGCCCGCCAAGAGCGCGGGCCCAAGAGAGACAGAGAGAGAGAGACAGAGAGAGAGAGACACCAAGGGGTGCAGAACCAAGGAACTATTTACATGGAAAACGGGCGATCTCCCCAGACTGTACGCCCATTTCACTGTTACCTGGATACCTCTTGGGGGATATCCTCTATATCCTCTTGGGGGGAATATCCTCTTGGGGGATATTCTAACAACAAGTGATTATAAGACGATCTGTCAAAGTGCAATGAAATACAATATGCTGGACAGTATGCTTCTCAAAGCGCTTTACAGGATAACAACAATAACAACAACAATTTTACAAGCCCTGGGAGGAAGAATATCATCAATATTGATAATAATAATAAACTTTATTTTATACAGCGCCTTTAAAGGTGGCTTTAAAAAAAATGTTTTAAATGCATTTGCATTTGCACACAGAGCAGTGTTTACTTGAACATGGAGATGCCATACTGAATAATTCCTGCACACAACCATTGCAGCGGAATTTGCATCATTTGGCAGGGCTGTGATTCATACAAGTGGTGGTGGATTTGGAGACAAAATGTATTTACATTGGGTTGCTGTAAGTGGAGCACTAATAAGCCCAAAGCTTTACTTATTATTTTACAAAAGAATGCACCTGACAAGCTGGACAGTATGCTTCTCAACACGCTTTACAGGATAACAACAACAATAACAACAACAATTTACAAGTTCTGGAAGGAAAAATATGATCAATATTAATAATAATAATAACAAAAAACTTTATTTTATATAGCGCCTTTAAAGGTGGCTCCTCAAAGCGCTTTACAGGATAACAACCGATAAAACAACATTGGTTGGGGGTTGAAAATACCTGTGAAACCGGTTTGTTCACAGTGTACTGTAGACACAGAGTGTTACACCAACAAATTAGCATGTTAAAGCGATTCCATTGAGGAGCCGGGCGCGATAATTGTTTTGTTCCTTGATACAGTATCTGATCTGCAAGGCCATTTGAAACAAAACAAAAACTAAAAATAAGATACAATTTACAGACATTCACAACATAAACATATCTTAAAACATTTACATATATTGCTAAATTATTACTTTAGATATATACTGTAACGCCCTCGCCTGGTGGTGAGGAGGAGGCGCCCCTAGGCGCTCGTAGTACCGCTGGGCATGCTGGGAGTGGTAGCCGGGGAGGGTCAGCACAATAGCCAAAGGCTGACCCTACCTGTGTAAATAATGTCCTAGTAGTTCTAGTGCCCTGTGTAGTCCTAGAAGAGTATAGCGTGTTGTTAAGGAATTACCACCCTAAAGATGTGTACGTGTTCTGTCAGTCTCCTTATGTGCGTGTATATGCTGTGTTTGGTTTTGTGGTTGTTAATGAATAAAGATAGCGCTTGGTTTGTTAATCGCGTCTCCACTGGTCCTTTGTTCTGAAAAGAACCTGCAAACGCTACATTGGTGTTAGAGTGGGATGGGATAGCCCTTCGCCGGGGACGGCGAGTTAAGCGGGGGAGAGTGTAACGCTTATGGCCGACAGGCACTGTGTAAGTGCCGGCTTACCAGAGCGGTGACGTCACCGCCCTTCCCTGTGATAGCAGGACTACAGCTACTGGGCTGTAGAGAGATCTCTCTTTGGCTCACCGGGCTGGGTCCCGGGTTCGAGCCCCCTACGGTGCGGGGCCGACGTAATGCGGCAAGGGTGCCCGCCTGAACCCCCGTTGTGTTACATTTGTGTCAGAAGCGGGCAGGATGGACAAATCGTGATAGACACTACCCGATTCTGTTAAGCGCCGGCTGACTCTGAAAGAAACAGAACCCATCGGCAACGCACATAGGGAGCCTGAGCAACTCCTGGGTGCGACAGGTGGCCACAGCCCTTACCAGGGCTGCTCAGTAGTAGATTTGGGGTGACTGGCCGCTACTCCTGGTCACCCAGGGATACCCTCCCTGCCGGAGCTGATCAGCGATTCCCACACCCATCGGCGCGGGTGCGACCAGGTCGCTATGATGGGGAAGCGCCTTGGGAAACCTATGAGGCACAGTTCCAGCTCGTGGCCCGGACAAATGGCTGGAGCCGGACAGAGATGGCCGGCCACCTGGCGGCGGCGCTGGAAGGAGCGGCCTGCCAGGTGCTCCTGGATGTCCCAGGGGAGGACAGAGGCGAATACACGGCGCTGGCAGCAGCTCTCCAGCTGTGCTTCGGTGTGGAGGAGGCGCCGGACCCGGTGCGGGAGAGGCTGGCCCTGCGGCGGCGCCGACCAGGAGAGTGACTGGGCCCGGTTGCCGCAGATGTCATGTTCCTCGCCCGCCGAGGATACCCAACTTTTACCTGGGAGGTGCAGCGGGAGATGGCTCTCCAAACCTTTCTCAAGGCCCTCTCACCCGAGGAGCTGCAGCGCCACGTGCAGCTGGCCGCGCCGGCATTGCTGGAGCAGGCCTTGGCCCTTGCTACACGGCTGAGGCTGTGTTCGGGGTGGCTGGAAGCGCCAGGAGACGCAGTGCGCCCTGCCGGCTGACCGAGGCGGCGATGGAGAAATCCAGCAAGGGGGAAGAGGAGCCAGCCCGTGCAGTGACCCCCGCGGAACAGCCCCGCACGCTGATTTGCGGCCGCTGCGGGAAGAGGGGACACCGAGCTCGGTTCTGCCGGGCACCCGAACCTCACACTCCTCGATCGGCGTCGGGAAACGGGAACGGGGCGGGCTCAGCGCGGGGAAGGCCGCCCTTGAACACCTCAACCCCCGCTCCGGAGAGCGCTGTGAAGACCGGCGCCCCTCACGCCAACGTGGGGCGAGTCGGCTGTAGCCGGCGCCTGTACCTGCCAAATCGAGGACCAACCCTGCCTGGCCCTACTTGACACTGGTTCATCGGTAACCCAACTGCGTCCGGGCGTCCTCCCCGACACCGAGGGCACCAACCCCCCAGGATGGGAAGCCTCCAGCCTGTGGCTAAGGACCATGACGGGACAGCTCACTGCAGTCCAGTGGAAATAGGTGCTTGCCTTCCGTCTAGGTGCAGCGACGGTATGCCACCCCTGCTACCTCGCACCCATCCAGGAGGACTGCATTCTGGGGCTGGACCTGCTGCAGCAAGTGGGGGACAGTTTGGACTTGTGCCGGCAGGAGTTGGTGTGGCAGGGGGAGGGACTTCACCTGGTGGAGGGCAAGACCGGCAAAGGCCGAGGGACGCGGGCTTGCCGGAGCCAGGGGAAAAAAAGGCAGTGGCGGCGGCGGCGGCAGTTGCCGGGGCAGACCAGCCCTGCGAGCCGGGGAGCGAGCGTGCCGGATCCTGCCCTCAAGTCTGCCGGGGGGCCAGACAAGGCGGTGGCGGCGGGGGCCGAGCATTGCGTGGAAGCGAGGCACGCCGTTGAGGACCTCTACCAGGGGAGCTGCGAGGGCCTTGATCAGGACAAGCGGCAGCAGCTCCAGGAGCTACTCGCCCAGAACGAGGACCTCTTTGCGACGAGAAATGAGGACTGCACCCGCACTGCCCTGGTCCAACACGAAATCAACACCGGCGATGCTCGGCCCATCTGCATTCCACCGGGACACATGGTTCACGCCAAGCGGACCGCCGCCGAGGAAAAGATCCGGGAGATGGCCGCAGCGGGGGTGATTGAGCCCTCCGCGAGTCCGTGGTCGGCGCCAGCTGTAATGGTAAAAAAAAAGATGGCTCGTGGAGGTTCTGCGTCAACTACCGCAAGCTGAACAAGGTCACCCGGAAAGATTCCTACCCCCTGCCGAGGATAGATGACGCCCTGGACTACATCACCGGGTCGACCTGGTTCAGCTCCCTGGACCTCCGCTGCGGCTACTGGCAGGTACCGCTTGCTCCGGATGCTCGCCCGAAGACAGCCTTTTCCATCGGCCAGGGCCTCTGGCAGTTTACTGTCATGCCTTTTGGCCTGTGCAATGCCCCAGCGACGTTTGAGAGGCTGATGGAGAGGGTGCTGGCATTGGTCCCGCGGAACCAGTGTGTGCTGTATCTGGACGATCTGCTGGTTCATGCCCGGGGTTTCGACCAGGCATTGACGAACCTCCAGGCAGTGCTGGCCTGCATCGGCCGTGCTGGCCAGAGGCTCAACCCCCGCAAGTGTGAGCTCCTGCGGCGAGAGGTGACCTTCCTGGGACATGTTGTTGGACCGCGAGGGGTGGCTACGGACCCAGGTAAGGTCGCCGCAGTGAGGGGCTGGCCGACTCCACGCACCGTCGCGGAGCTGCACAGCTTTCTGGGGTTGGTCTTGTACTACTGGAGGTTCGCCCGGGATTTTGCCAGCATCGCTGCCCCGCTGCACCACCTCATGACAAGGGCCGCCGTTTCGACTGGGACTCGGGCTGTGAGACGGCCTTTGGCCGGTTGCGTGAAGCTCTGGTGGGGGCCCCCGTGCTGGCCTACCCCGACCCGCGGTTACCGTATGTTCTCGATACCGACGCGAGTAACTCAGGGGTGGGTGCGGTGTTGGCGCAGGAGGGGCCAGATGGGGAGCGCGTAGTGGCCTACTATAGTCGGGCTTTTACTAGGGCTGAACGGAATTACTGCGTGACCCGTCGCGAGCTGCTGGTGGTGATGGCGGCGGTCCACGACTTCGGGCTGTACCTGTTCGGGACCCGGTTCCGGTTGAGGACCGACCATGCGTCCCTCACCTGGCTGCTCCACTTTAAGGAGCTGGAGGGGCAGATGGCGCGATGGATAGAGATCCTGCAGGAGTACGACTTCACTGTCGTGCACCGTGCGGGGTCTCGCGGCGCCCCTGTGAGGTCGCGGACTGCCACCACTGCGCCCGGCGGGAGCAGCGTGAGGGGGCTGTCCACCTCGTGTCAGAGGGGAGCACCGCGGCCACGGCCCGGGAGGGGCCGCTGGGAGTGGGCCTGTCAGACCTGGCGCAGCGTCAGGCAGCTGATCCTGACGTGGGGCCGGTGGTCCGCTGGAGGGCAGCTGGAGCGCGGCCTACGCGGGAGGAGCTCGCCCTGCACCCGAACTCCGTCAAGGCCCTCTGCGTCCTGTGGGAGGCCTTGGAGGTAAATGACGGGGTGCTGCGCCGGTGGTGGCGGGTACTCTCCAGTGGCGAGGTACGGTGGCAGCTGGTGGTGCCACAGTCACTCCGCAGGGCGGTGCTCCAAGCGGTGCACGGCCAGCCGGGCGTGGGGCACTTCGGCGGTAAAAAAACCCTGCAATGGCTCCGAGGCCATTTTTATTGGGGTCTTTGCAAACGGGACGTGTAGCGGTATTGCCGAACGTGTGCAGTGTGTGTGGCGCAGAAGGGCACCCCCGAGCGCTCTCGGGCCCCCCTCCAACAACACCAGGTGGGGGGTCCTATGGAGTGGGTGGGGTGGAAGTTTTGGGCCCGTTTCCGCGCACCGAGGCCGGGATCCACTATGTCTTGGTGGCCATGGACTATTTTACGAAGTGGCCGGAGGCCTACGCCCTCCCGGACCAGAGTGCCCCCACGGTGGCTGATGCACTACTGGAGGGGATGTTTGCCAGGCTGGGGGTGCCGGAGGAGTTACACAGTGACAATGGGCTTAACTTCGAGTCCTAGGTCTTCGCCAGAGTGTGCCAGCGCCTGGGGATCATTAAGATGCGGACCACCCCGCTGCATCCCCAGAGCGACGGGTTGGTGGAGCGGTTTAATCGGATGCTCGCCACCCAGCTGGCCACCCTGGTGTCCCGGCATCAACGGGACTGGGACCGCCACCCCCCCCTTGCGCTTTGGGCGTATAGGACCGCGGTCCAGGAATCCACCGGGTGCACGCCGGCCTCGCTCATGCTGGGCCGGGAAATGCGAACCCTGGTGGACCTGGTCTTCGGCCGGCCGCCCGGAGACGGGTCAGCACCGCCGGCTGGACTGGACTACGAGTGGGACCTGCGGCAGCGGATGCAGCGGGTGCACAGCTTTGTACGGACCCACCTGACTCAGGCGGGGGTCCGGCAGAAGCGGCACTACGACCTGCGCTGCAGGGGGCCTGCCTTCCAGCCCGGGGACTCGGTTTGGGTGTACAGCCCGTGCCGCCGCAAAGGCCTCAGCCCTAAGCTGGCGCCATCGTGGGAGGGGCCCGCTGAGGTACTCGGGATGGTGGGCGAGGTCAGCTACTGTGTCAGGTTGCGAACAGGGGGGAGATTGGTGGTCCTGCACCGAGACTGCCTGGCCCGCTACCGGGCCCGGGAGGAGGAGCTGTGTGGGGAGGCTCCAGAGGAGCAGCCGGGGCTGGAGCCGGCCAATAGTGGGGCATCCGTGGGTCACCAGCCGTCACCGCGTCGCAGCGGCCGCTCACGCAGGGTTCCACAGCTGTTAGCCGAGTATGAGTACAGCCTGAGGTGGGTGTTTGACGTCAGCGAGACGCCAGACGCTTCAGGTGGGGCCAGTGTAACGCCCTCACCTGGTGGTGAGGAGGAAGCGCCCCTAGGCGCTCGTAGTACTGCTGGGAGTGGTAGCCGGAGAGAGTCTGAGGGTCAGCACGATGACCAGCGGCTG
Organism: Lepisosteus platostomus; assembly: GCF_059453375.1. Taxonomy (NCBI): domain Eukaryota; kingdom Metazoa; phylum Chordata; class Actinopteri; order Semionotiformes; family Lepisosteidae; genus Lepisosteus; species Lepisosteus platostomus. The sequence continues at coordinate 47,505,754 of NC_142612.1, read as the reverse complement.
ACCCTACCTGTGTAAATAATGTCCTAGTAGTTCTAGTGCCCTGTGTAGTCTTAGAAGAGTATAGCATGTTGTTAAGGAATTACCACCCTAAAGATGTGTACGTGTTCCGTCAGTCTCCTTATGTGTGTGTATATGCTGTGTTTGGTTTTGTGGTTGTTAATGAATAAAGCTAGCGCTTGGTTTGTTAATCGCTTCTCCACTGGTCCTTTGTTCTGAAAAGAACCTGCAAACGCTACAATACTTTAGGTTACTGAAACAGCCAGTTAATAAAATTGTTGCAATTTTGTTCTTGTTTGGAGGTGGAGGTATTCTGACAACAACTGATTTAAAGACAATCTGTCAAAGTGCAATGAAACAATAATTATGCTGGGTGAACGTTCCGAGGTCAAATTCTTCCGCGACAGGGGTACCTTTAAAGCGCAAACGATGGCACCGAAAGATTTTGGCACGCCCTCTCTTTAAAGCCCTGGCCAAATACGAAGACAGTACGTACAGTTATAATTCAAACTGAATTAAAAACTACTCCCGCAGAGAGTGATGAAAACCACGCAGCGTCAGGCAAATGCACATTAATATGTTGGGCTTTTGGATTCGGGTGGATTTGCGCCCTACAGTTCAACCTACGGTACCGCTGTGTACTGTACATACAGTACAAACATGTGTTATTTTGAAATATAAAAAATGTCAATATACTTGGTGTGTATTTTTTCTTTAAAATACCAATAACAGCAACATACAGTTTACATAATATGTTTATGTTCCTAAATTAATATCGTTTATGACCTTTATGGCCTTCGTTATGCTCCTCTGCATTTTATGCTTAGCTACTAAAATTTCCCTTTAGTGGTAAAATTCCATATAAATATTCAATACTAAGTGGATTAAAATGTGCACAGTAAAAAGATTAAATGATTAAATCTTTTCACTAACGACCAATACCCCACATTATGTTCCGTGTCACATTAACATTGGAGTGTATTTTTTTACAAGTGTCAAAAGAAGTGATACACAACCTGTCTCCTCTATAAGTCTTCAGTTTACAGAGAAATTCCACCAGAGCCTCACAACATAGTCCAATAATACTCTTCTCGCGTCTAATTTTTAGTTAAGCAGGATTTGAGCTACAGACTATAACAGACCAAAAAAACAGAATCCACCTGCGATTCGGGTGTTAACAAAACATGTTTACATAGAAAGTGAAATACAGTAATACTACCAGCTATACAGATACATAGATTTGGAAATTTAGATCCTTAAATTAATATCATGAATAATTTATTTAGATACGTGCTTACATATTCTCGATTATAAAAAAGATAATTCCATTCCTGGAATCTGACAGGCTGACACCCTTCTGAATCGGTACCATAATCTCTGGTATACGGACGCCCCTGAAATTTGACTTGTTACTGTGTGATAAATCTTAATTTCTTTAGATATGCGATTCCATATTATATTCCCTTTTAATCAAATTCTAAAAATATGCTTGTTGACTCCGGTATCACGTTAGTTAAAGACTTCGATGCTTAAAATGTTTAGGGAGTAATGAAATACTGGTGTGTATGTTTTCTTTAAAGTACCGAGACCAGCCATATACTGTATGTTTATGTTCCAAATTTAATATCGTTTATGTCTTTCACATGCGTTACAGTATGCTCCTATTCTTTTTATGCTCAGCTACTAAGATTTCCCTTCAGTGGTAAAATTCCATATAAATATTAAATACTTAAACGGGCACAGTAAAGACATTAAATATACATATACATACTGTATACAGTACAGTTTGCATACAGTAATATGTTTGTTCTTAAATCAATCTATTTTATGAGCATGTGAAAGGCATGGTGAATCGGAGATTCCCAAAAATTACTGTACTTTGCATGATTGGAAACAAATGCGTGATTGCGAAATGCTGTGGTGTTACTTTTACAAAGACGGTCAATGAAAAAAAATAATGTGGACCAGGGCAATACTTTGAGTTTACAGCTTGTCCAAGGTCATTCATTATTAATACTATTAGTTATATCTTCGTTAAAGACTTTGATGGTGACAGCTCAAACATGAGAGGTTGAGCTTTATTAGCTCCACCTTGCGGAAATTCCTGATACTATTATTTTACTTGCGGTACTATACGAGAATTTACGGTAACTCGCGGTAGACTGCGTAAAGCACATCGCAAAATAATGCGGTATCGCCTGCTTTTTTTGAATGGCTGCATCTGTACGTGCCAAACTGAAAGCTAGGACAGCTGCTTTCAATTCTGGCGATATGGATAAATACAAAAAATCCAGATACGACCTCAGGAAAGCTATCAAAATCACCTACTCACTGCCTGACACCCTAGACCCACTGCAATTTGCGTATCGCCAATTGCAACAGAAGATGCAATTGCCACTGCCCTCCATACTGCCCTCTCACACCTGGATAAGAAAGGAACATATGTGAGAATGCTGGTTATTGATTACAGCTCAGCATTCAATACCATAGTGCCCTCAAAGCTTTTCATTAAGCGCCAGGACCTGGGACTGAACACCTCCCTCTGTAGCTGGATCCTGGACTGCTTGACAGAACATTCGCAGGTGGTAAGGGTGGGCACCAACGTATCTTTTACCCTGACTCTAAACACTAGAGCCCCCCAAGGCTGTGTGCTTAGCCCTGTCCTCTACTCCTTATTTACCCATGATTGTGTCGCCAGGCATAACTCAAACTCCATCATTAAGTTTGCGTCAGATACAACAGTCATCGGCCTGATCACAGATGGTGAAGAGTCTGCAGACAGGGAGGAGGTTGAAACCCTGGCAGCATGGTGCCAGGAGAACAACCTCTCTCTGAACATCAGTAAGACTAAGGAGATGATTGTGGACTAAAGAAAGCACCAGGGAGGAGATCACACACCTATCTACATCAGTGGGACTGCAGTGGAGAGGGTCAGCAGTTTTAAGTTCCTGGGAGTTAACATCTCAGAGGACTTAACCTGGACCCACCACACCAACACCATGGTGAAAACAGCACGGCAGCGCCTATACTTTTTCTATTGGCTAAAGAGGTTTGGCATGCCATCACATATCCAGGCCAACTTCTACAGGTGCACTATTGAGAGCATCCTGACTGGTTGCATCACTGCCTGGCATGGGAACTGCTCCGCCCGGGATCGCAAAGTACTGCAGAGGGTGGTGAAGTCAGCGCAACTCATTACTGGCTGTGAGCTACCAAACATACAGGATATCTACTCAGCTAGATGTCTGAAGAAGGCCAGGTCCATACTCAAGGACCCCAGTCATCCCAGTCACAACCTGTTTTCTCTCCTACCGTCCGGTAAACGGTACCGAAGCATTCTACGGAACAGACTACGGAACAGCTTCTACCTCCAAGCAATAAGACTGCTAAATAGCCAACCTGCAGCTCCTTTAGCAAATCACCTGTAATGGCTACATGGACACACAGTTTTCACTGTATTCAGCATAACCGCACAACTTGTATATATTGAATACACCATGGACACTTAGCAGCTCAACTCATATTGAGTTGTATTCAATTTCTATTACATCTATTATGATGTAACCTTATTTTCATAACCTCAATTTTGTGATCTTTGTGATTTCTGTGATTTCTGTGATTCTTGTGATTTTTGTGAGCTCACAGAAAAGACATTTAATTGCCAGCAACTACTGCTGCATGCTGTATTGTTGTGCATTTCATAAACTTTGATTTGATTTGATTTCTCTCTTCTCTTTGCAGCATGGGATAAACCTATTGCTTGTTCCTTTGCTGACTATGCATGCTGATGCAGCTTCCCACCTGAACTAATACAAAATATACCATTAGAATAATACAAATCCATTATCCATTATAATACAAATCCATTTATCTATACCTTGTTGTTCTAGCAATAACATTCATAGCATAAACCTATGGCTAAATCAAAGTAGAAGCAAAAATGAAAAGCAATTAGGATACTTCAGTATTGCAGAAAGTACTGTATGAGTGTTTCCTCCAGGATCTTGCACCAAAACTGCAAAATTGTATTTGGAACCAACGTGGATGTGTATTTAAAAGTGAGAATAGAATGGCCTTCTTAACCCTAAAAAGTATGGGAGTATAGAACAAATTATTCAGACATGTAGTTAAAGTTCATACAGCTTTTTGAAATTCTTTGATCAATTAACTAACTACCAAACAGGCTAGATAGGCCAAATTGCCTCTTCCTCTTTGTATCTTTTCTATGTACTTATGTTCTCAAATTTGCTGACTATTACTGATATACTGTACCAATTTCTGTATACAATACATAGCTATGATTGCAATGCTGAACAGCAGAGGCGTAGATCAAGCAGACGGCATTAGCCAATCCCTGCTTGCTCAGTGTCCCTACATCACCACTCCTCCCCTCCCCAGACCTATTGTATTTAAACCCTGCTCTTTGTTCAAGCTGTGGTCAGTATTGTTTTCAACACCTTGAGCTCTGGTTGATCACCTTGATGTTTTCTCTCTGGACTCCTTGCCTGACTCCTGGATTTTGACCTGTTTCCTGACCTTGGTTTTTGGATTGTGTCTGTGGCGGTTGGTACTAATTTTGTCTTCTGGTTTTGGACTTTTGCTCACCTCTTGACACTGGCCTTGTACTTCCCTAATTTACTGGTTTAGGATTTATGTGATCTTGAAACCCACATAGGGTCCTCTCCTTGCTTCCTGAGCAGTGAACCAGCTTAATAACATTATTTTTAAAATATATAAGCTGATGACAGCAATCATGGAAATAAAAGTATCTCTTAGTTGCAATTGCACACAACAGATCAGATAGAAGAGTGAAAATGCTTCATCCATTAAATTAATGGGGAAGATCATACCAGGCAGCCACAGATTACAGTTTTACTAGGAAACCACAGTTAACAACCCTACCCTGACTTAAAGGACAGCATGTCCTAAAACACAGTATTCTTGCTAGCCATACTGGAGCATTGGTTTGGAAATTTTGATCCAGACGAAAGAGTGACACTTAATTGTGCACAAACACTACTTACTGTGCAGCAGCCTGGTGTTCTTTGGGGGTCTCCCTTCCCAGTCCTGACCAGTACCAGTTTTGTTGAGCTTCTGCCATCTGAGAAGATCAGCCTATAGGGTGTTAATACTGTTGTATCAATGTTGATTCCACTGGCCAGTCATGGGCCAGAACCTTTTGCACTAAAAATAAAAAGGGAATCAAATCTTGCTGTGTAATCCTTCTAGTCCTTCCCTTAAGTGTCTCCTAATGTGCTTTTTGAGATGTATTGGATGATCTAGTTAGGTGGCTGGTAAACCTACCATTCTGGTCATCTTTATTTAAACTGAGCTTTTATCACATCACCTACCAACCACTTTAATGCACACCCCAGGAATTCCCTGTCCCAGGTAAGTGTACAATCAGAAGTGTACTGTAAGTGTTTAATTTTGTAAGTTTTGAAGAAATTCATGTGCTACATCAATGTGCCTTGGCTTATTAGGAACAAGTACAGTACAGTACATGACACTGTAACTCTGTGTTTCTTCATTCTATGTTTAACTTGGAATTAAAATCTACTTACTCTTTTGGATTTTTAATTGCTATGTCAAAAACATAGAATAAAATATAAAGTCATTCAGTGTAATATATTTTGTACAATGGTCACTATGTCATACAGTACACTATTTAATATGCCTCATATTTTGTTTCAGTACTGTATATAGAGATACTCTGTTTGCATCCCCTTACCCACAATTTATCTTGACCTTTGTGTCTGCTGTGTCTCCTCTGTGTAAATGGCATTAGGGTTCACTGTATGATGCCACTGTGTACCTGGAGTTTATTGCGGTGAAAAGGTGAATTAACATTTTTACATCCACCCTCTTGTACTGTCACACCAGGAAGCACTTGTCTCCCCACCGGCACAAAACAACCACCTAGGGACAAGCACCCTGCCAGCATTTACATCTCACTAACACAAGACACAGGGAGTGCATAGGAATCAGAAGTCCTACAGTGCAGTTAATAAAGTATGCAAAAATCAAAGGGAATCCATATTGTACAAAATATAAATCACATTGTCATTGTTTTTTTTGCTGCTTAAAAGTGACTGACATATTTGTAGAAGATGCAAATTAGCTGAACACCAACTGACAAAAAAATGTGTTTTTTTACAGAGAACTACTATAATATGTTTTTTGCTTACCTTTTCCTCTTTCTTTTCTTACTCCTTCATCACAACACACAGACATTTTTTCTTCCCAGTAAAACGTACACACTAGGCAAAAGCAACTAACACAATATCTTTAATTTATGTGGACCTTGCTATGACTACCAGTGAGCACAAAGACAGGGAAAATCCATGCAATGATTTCATCTTCAATAAGCCTTGCTTGATGTGACCAACAGTAATTTTAGTACTTTGAAGAGTTCCCCTGAACCAGGATGCACCATATGTGAAAGGAATTAATGGAATATCCAAGTTAAGTTTTTAATTGACAAAACGTTATTTATTTTGTCAATCAATAGCTTATATGAGGCATATCAAATGCTGTTAAATACAGTTGACAAAAACAAAAAGAACACAAAGAAAAAATAAAACTGGTAATAATGTATCACACCATGGAGTGAATTCAGTGACAATAACAAAATTATTGAGCTTTCTTCAAAATCAAAGGGTTAAAAAAGGTTTGATCCTGCTGAACAGTGCTTATTTTTTCAATGACTGGCACTGCAAAGCCTGCTGCAATCTAGAAATAAAAATATAATTACATTCATGAGCAGTTAAAGATATCACAACACAAAACTGATAGGTTCAATGAATAATAATGTAATAATTTCTTAATTAAAATTCATATATATAACATTGCATGTTTGTGCTAACATTCTGCCTTACTGCCTAATCACTGTTTTGGAATTTAATGGTTGGAATTTGCTGACAAAACACAGGACTTGAATAACACTGTGGCGAAACTGTTAATGAACCACTTAGGCTGGTGCATATTCTCATGTATTTTATAGCTAAAATATAATTAGATTGTCATGAAAGTTTTAATTATTGATAAATATAATGTGATTAAAGATATAGCACACAAACACAAACATTTTGTGGGTTAAAAAAATATTCAACAGTAAATATCCTCATGTGTATTAGTATGTTATCTCTTAGATTCAGTAACTGGTAGCACTTAATTGAGCAGAAATGACTTCAATAAGCCATTTCCTGTAACTGTTTATCAGTCTCTCACATTGGCATTTATGAATTGTCTAATTCGTCCTTAAAGAACCGCTTTGAATCAGTGAAATTTGAAGGTTTCTTTGCGTTAACAGCTCACTTCAGGTCCTGCCATAACATTTTAATTTTAAGGTATAGGTATGGACTTTGCTAATCCACTATGGATTTTTCCGGTATTCTGTTGTATATCTACTTGTAACTTTAAGTTAATTTTCTTTATGAGCAACTTTGTGTTCAGATGACTTCACATTCTCCTTCACAATTTTCTGACACAACACCAAATTCAGGGTTGCATCACCAATGGCAAGCAATCCTGGGCCTGAGGTACAGTAAGTACAGCAACCCAAAACACAATATTCCCAGCACTATGCTTGTCAGTTAGTATGAGGTTCTTCTTGAAGGCAGTGTTTTATTCTCACCACAAAAAAAATGTTTCTCATTGTAGCCAAAAAGGTCAGCTGTTGACTTACAGTATCTGCCCAGAGACCTGAACTGAATCGGGACATATAAATATTGCATATTGCATAACAAAAGACAGGACCAACACCCATAAACATGCTAGAAACAGGATAAAGCTGATCAATGGCTGCTGCATATAAAAGGATAGTGCTTAGAGCAGGACAAATCAGATAAGATCATGCTATATATCAAAGAACAAAACAAATATACATAACAAACCATTAAACTGTGAAACAAAACACCATTCTAAGGATACACTGTATACAGTATAATGGTTGGAACTTTCAGGGTGTCTGGTCTGCAGGATAGACCCAGCACTTTGCTGTCCTTATTAAACTCAATAAAACTGAATCTGCTGAATTCTCCTCTGATGAATTTCTCACAACATACAGTAACATTGTTCCAGAAGTCTTTAGCATCATCCAGGTGTTCATTGGAGAACTAAAGGCAGGCAGCAATATTAACTTTAGAGAGCAATGATTTCTTCCTGGCTATCCCTCCATGAAGATTATTCCCTTTCTGTCTAAAGGTTGAGGCTTGAACATTTTTGTCTGTCATTGTGTTGTTATGTTAAGAGTGTGCTGTAAAACAAACATTGAGCTAAGCACTGTGTTACGCTTCGCAGTACTGAGACTGTCATCTGATAACCATTAGGTTCTTTCAATCCTTTATTTTCATTGTGTCCTCCAAATCTACTCCTCCAAGCCTTTTCCTCTCATTTCCAGACAGTCTCATTCCACTGGGAGCCTTTGCATTATTTCAGACAGCTTCATTCCAGCCGGCCTCTCCTGTTCTAATAATTTAAACAACATTTAAATTAAGTGTAAATATTCATTACCTATGCTTATGTTGAAATTAACTTTCTCAAAGGTAAAAATCAGACACAATTTGTAATAAATGTCATTTTGTAATCTGGTAGAAGTCATATGTTGTTTACCAAATGTAAAAAAGTAGAAAAAAACGCTATTTTGATTTTAATTAATTGGTAGAACAGCAAATGAAGCGCTGTAGAGTTACTTTTTTCCTTCCCTTGAGGGAAATTCCATTGAAAATGAATGAAAAAATAAACTAATCTCTTTCCATTGAAAGTTCTTATACTCCTGAAGCTGTATGGAGTGTCTTCTTCTAATCAGTTCAAAGATGCACATAGATTTTCAACATTTAAGCCTCCAATTTTATTGAAAATATAGTTTAAATATACAGTAATAAAGAGTTTAATAGAAATTATATTTGCTAGGAAGACTTGGAGATTATCTAAATGCACAATGCAAAGATCATTCTTTGCAAGGAGTAAGCTCTAATAATGTGGCAAAGAATTCATAATTACACTGTGCAACTAAAAACTCCCCAACTTTTCGGTATCATAAAAATATTTTACAAATCTTGAAAACAATGGGGTATAGAACTTTCTGTAATTGCTAAATTCTACTTACTTTTTTCAGTTATAAAGCACTTTCATTTTAGATAACTTTTTAACCCAATTGAAAATGTAACCTCTTAATGGCATTGTAAACATTATACAGTATAACCAAGCTGGAAAATTACATTGAGAAACAGGCCAAGATTATTAGATAAGACTGGAACCAGCAAATGTAAAGTTTGATTAAGGCAGCAATAAATAACCACTTTGAGAAACTTAAAAGTGGTTTATCATTATGTTTGGTTGTGGAAAGTAGGATGGGCAGAAATTGCTTTCTTTGTAAAATGTTAGTTTCCTGTAATAAATGAGTCTTTGTTGGTATATTAATCAGAGTGACAGACCCCTGTGGTCTTGAAATGCTTTTTGTAAGCAACTCCTGGAGCACAGTGGTTTGAGGCACTGAACATGCTGAATGTCTAAGATTTGCTTAATTTCTAAAGCACTAGCAGTGGAAGACCAGCCAGGTGTCCCTTTTCAATTTCTGTTAGTCATCAAAGCAGAAAAAACATTAAGTATTACGTGATCTCACCCTTGAAATTCACATGGGTACTAGAAAACAATGTATGACAAATTAGTACTAGATTGGGTAACATTTTTTTCTTTCTTAATCATGGCTGAGAGCAAAATGTTTTACCTTCAGATATCAAAATAATTATTATATTTTAAAACCAGAGTAAACTAAAGGATCCATTATAAATTCTATACTTATAATTCCTTTAGCATAAGAACAAGATCTTTATTAAACTAATACTTTTTTCAAGATACCAGATGCTTTTATTTTTATCACAATGATAATAAAACAGATTACTTGTTCATAGCTGTCAAAATTTTGAATTGTTTTCTAAAGCTGGAGAACAATTTACAGTTCTTGTCTCAATCTTTGGTCAAGGAGTCACAAGTCATTTGTTCCCTATTAAACTGTGCATGGAAATATATGAAACAAGATCTTAAAATACACCTAATTGGTAACACTGAGAAACATCATACACAGAATCTCCTGGCTTTAAATTACAGGAACAAAATTTTAAGATAGTTTTTGTCAGTATTACAACAGGAAAAGACAATTAAATTAAGATAAATTAAGATGTAATATGGCTTAGAAATAATAGAGTTATTGAAGTACCTTTAATGTATATTTGCTACATGTGTTCAGAAAGAAACTGACATCATGCTTCAAGTTAAGGAAGTATCCTGCTTAATAATGTACACATGCATTAGTATAGAAATCCCTCTTCTTTCTTGTATCTCTGTGTTAGGTGATGCCGTAGTCTCTGCCTGTTTTGCTTGGTGAGACACTTGGTGCTTGAATGTCATGTTTGTGAAAAAAGATCATAAATTCTAATCCATCGTGCTCACCTTGACCACAATAAAACATCTCCACTGCAACATAATAAAAACAATAACAATGAACAATGGGACCAGAAGTTCCTAAGACACAGTAGCATGTGTTCAAAAGTATTCAGCATTAGTGGAAGTGAGTGGACAGAGAGATGATATCTATTGGCTCCTAAATGTAGGTAATTAGTTCAGGTAACTAGTCAGTATCGAAACATGTTGGACTCCCAAGTGCCAATAGGGACAGATAGGATCCAGCTCTAATTCTAATATTTTGACTTTTCAGTTAATGCAAGCAGAATTCTCTCACTAAAAAAAGCCAGGAGATTTTATATATTTATATATACATATCATTTTGCTAGAAAATGCATTAACACTCCCACCTAATTCAGTATGAAGTTAAATATAACCATCCATCTATTTTCAGATACTGCTTCTTAGAAGGTCATGGTTAACTGGAGGGTACAAAAAAGGACTACATCACGGATGGAACTCAAGGTTACTGAAGGCACACACACATGGTATACAATCCAGAGATTCCAGTTAACCTGGACAATTTATATTTTAACCGTAAGAGGAAACTTGACCACCTGTAAAAATTACATAATTTGAACACAGAAAGAACATTGCAAATTCCTCACAAAAGTCCCCCATGAAATTAAATGAACCCAGTGCTGTGAGGCAAACATAGTAACCATCATGCCAACTTGAGTTTACCAAGATAAATATATAACTCCAAAATTCATTTAAATTGCATCAAACGTTGTTGTAGCAAAGAGTATCCTTTTTATTTAATTGTTCAATGGCTTCCAATCCTGGATCTGCAGGTACACACATCTGGTTTTCATTCCAATTAAGTTTTTACTTAATTGAAGCCTTCAATAAACTTGTTGCTTGATTAGAACATCTGAACATTTTTTTCTACTGAAACATTATTGTCATGAACACTACCTCTCCTCTTAAGGCCACTGCAGCCCTTCCTCGTTCTGCCACATTCCCCCCACCTGTTCCTTATTCCAGCCCCTTTTCAGTTCCCCTTAAAAGCCAGACGCAGAGGATAATCGGGGCTCTACATTGACTCCCGGTTCATGTGAGCCCGGGTCCTGATATGTCTGGCTCCGTTATGTTTTTAACTTTCTGTTCTTGTTCTCCCCGCCGGTCTCGACCCGGTTCCCGTTTTTAATCTCCTGGATGGATTGCCTGGTCATGGACTTATGCTTGTGTTTTGGATTCCCCGTTTGGACTTCATCCTGGATTGTTTGCTCCGGACTCACTCCCCCTGGACACCTGTGCACCAAGGACACGCCCCCTGTCTCCATTCCAGTCTCCTGCATGACTTTTCCCCCAGTGTTTCCTCACTTCTCTGGATTGTGTCGTCTGCATAGGGCCTGGAAAGAACTGTTCATGACAATTATGCTACTGTACTTATCAGATACAATGCTTAAAAAGCAATATCCACCATGTTAAAGAGCTGAAAATAGTGAAATTGTATTCAGTCAAAATAGTAAATCAATCAAAGGTTCAATTTATTAACTGAGAGCTTGGCTGGATAAAAAACAAATATATGTAAATGTCCAGGATCAGTTTTTGGGAACTTCTGACAAATAGGTCACAATGTACTATTTTGTTTTCTTGGCAAACATCCTTAAGCAGGGAAACGTACAATGCAATATGAAATTTACTCTCACACTAAAGACACATGTAAATGAATCACATACAGTACATATAACAAGCTAACAAAATGAAAAATATTATCAATACAAACTGGAGTAGCACTGAAAGCACTGTATCGAAATGCAACAGTGTACAGAGAGTATGGACTCCAAGCAGCAACACATGGAAGCTAGTGGAGTGCACTTCATGCCTCCAGTGCACAGAAGCAAAAAGCAAACCACACTGCAAAGTTGGGTGTCAAGAACACACTGAAGAATGTTACTGATGGCACAAGTCTACTCTACTAATAACAACCCACTCTGTAATGTATAGTGTTCCATTTCTGTTTCATTCCAATGAGTAGAAATTTGTTTTTTAAAGATCCTTGTTCCCACTATGCTGCAAAATCTTTGGCAGTCAATCTCAGACATTCCTGGTAATGTGGGTTGTGCTAGGTACACAAATAAATGGCAGGGCTTCCTTCATTCATCAATATTAGAAATAAGAAATTGTCCGATTCGGGGGGGTTCTTTATATGCTGCTTCACATGAAGCAATATGTGGTGACACAACAAGCTCCCTGAAGGTTTTATTTTCCATGTATCAAGAAGCACACACACAAATACAAGTATCACCTCCTTAGAAAATATAAGCACTTCCTTAGCATGATATGAGAGGGCTGATTACCACATGCTGTGTAAACAGATTAATTAAAGCCTCTTGACATACAGTAACTGTCATTTTTCTTTTTAGTTATCTCTTCATGCCTTTCCTCAACCTTTACATTTCCAAGTAACTCACACCTCCCTGCTTGATTTTTCTATTCTTTGGCTCACTCTTCCTTCCTCATATTTTTGACAAGAAACATGGTGTTCCCTCCCTCTGTTCTCAGCACATCTTTTCTAGCATGTTGCTTCAGTTTACTTATGATTGCACAATGTGCACTTTCTTACAAGTTATAAGACCTGGACCACAAACCTGCTCCTTGTTTATAATTGTGTGCTGGTCTGAATCTGTCTCACTTTTTGCACATTTAAATGTATACCCTCAATGTTGTTTTTATACACCAAAATTAATTTGCATATTAACTGATTTTGTTTACAAGATAATTTTTTGAATAATGTTCTTATCTAAAACAACTTACAGCTGGGTATTTCACCCAGAGACACCTTGCTCTTGGTTACAACACTGGTGTCACTCCTGGTATTTGATCCCAAAACCTTCCAGTGATGAGTCCAGTTGCAGTTACCTTTTGTCATAAATATCTCAGTTGAAAAACGTACATTTAATTTTTTTAAAGCATAAGCTCTTAACAAACGTGATTTGAACATTTCTTATTTTTTTAGTATGAACTGTAATAAAATACATTTATTTTATTTCCTTATACATTTTTTCATGTTCCTGTGAAGTTGGAGTAAAACTTGGACTTTCTTTATGAAAGAGAACCTATGGGACAGAAATCCGGCTTGTGATCCATAAAGTTACGCTGTGGGAAATTCTTCAGCAGAGGAGACAAAGTCTTGTGCAGATTCAGTTTTATTGAGTTCAATAAAGACAGAAACATACGCTGCGTCTGCCCCGCAGAACAGACACCCTGAAAGGGGTTTCCAACACTTAATTACATTATTGGCTTAGAAAGAAGTTTTGTTTCAGTTTATGGATTGTTTATGGATATTTCCATACATTATTTGATATGTAGTATAGGTTGAACTGCTTTGTCCTGCTCTAAGTCCTGTCCTATGATATGCAGCAGACACTGATCTGCTTTATCCTGCTTAAGATATGTTTATGGGTGTTGGTCTGTCTTATGTTATGTTATATCTCTTATGTTATGTTAGCTGCTAAAGCAAGTCAGCTGTATTGCATTTTAGCATAATGTTTGGTGAAGGCTAAATGAACAAATCCCAGCAATACCTTCCACAATATGTTTAAGTAGTATTGCAATGCTGGATATGTGTAATATTTATATGACCCCCTTCAGTTACGTTAAACGATTATCCACTTATGCCAGGCTATAGTCAGGGTGTAAAGACAGTGCAGCCTGTCTCTTTTAGAACATCCAGGTTCAAATAAATGACAGGTAGATCCAATACTGGCTATTGCCAATGTTTTCTAAAAGACTGCATTTAAAAGACCTTTGAACTTTCATCATGCTATCTGTAATGGCATTTCTAACAATTATTGGTTTACTTTATAAATTCCTCATAGTTTAAGCACATTTAAGGGGACAGCTGAATCAATGGCAGAATCAGTAAAATGTCAGAGGTTGACATCTAAATTGGTACCATGCCAAGGTGGTGAAGGAAATGTAGCATAGAAGATTACATTTCAGGCTGAATTGAAACCCAGTCATCTGAAATGACAACCCTGGCATTTAAGATCATCAGCTAATGGCTTTCTAATGCAGGTGCAAGACAAAGAGAGGGTTCAGAGCTGGCTACCTCCTCCTTTCAACAGACAATTAATTTGGCACCTAGAATTTGACTGGGTACATTCGGTATTGAATTATCATTAAACATTTTAACACCTAACACTGTACACTTAAAAGTATTTAATTAAAAAATCCCAATACATTATTCCTGAATTGCAATTTTATACATTTCTCAGAAGATGACTTGTTTTCATCAGACAAGAAGTACAATGACAATGTCAAGGGTACTGTGTTATTCCTGTATCACTTTGTAAGTACTACAGTACCTAGTAGAAGATAATTTGTGTAATGTAAAGTATATACAGTAGGTTGAAATAGATTCAAATTTAAAGCTCATTTATCATTTGAGATTAATTATATTTTTGTATTTTGTATTAGATATTATGTTTCTTTATTGTGTCTGTAACTACTTCATTTAATACTTTAGGTTTATAGTTCTCTATATAGACCTCAATCTAGGATTACAATAAATACACTTTCAAATATACATCAGCCAAAGCACAAATCTTGTAAATGCTAAAAGGAGCTCTGATAAATGTATAAGTATTGGCAATGTGGGAGTGGGACACTGTTCTAAATATAAGCTATTTGCAGTGTTTTCTTCCATAGATTTTGTCAAATGTACAATTCTACACATTTCTTTACCTTTTCTATTTCTTTATATTTATACTCACTGGAAAAATGCAAATCATACAGTAAACAGTAGAGTCTAGCTAAAGAAACCTTGGCTATGTTCTAGAAGTTAGCAGATTAATAATACTTCTAAAGCACTCTACATTAGGAATATCGCTAAACACAGATATTGTTACAGTAAAGGGTGTTATCAAAATATATAATAAAGAGGTTATTTAATCAATATAAAGAATGAGTTCTGACTCCATCTTGCAATAAAAGCAAAGAATAAAGATTAATAATTTTAACCCACAAAGACCAGGATTGCTGAGTGTTATGTTGCACATATGGTCTTTTATTCTCTAGTAAAGCTTGATAATAGAGTAATAACCGGGCCCAAATACAGAAAGACAAATTCATATTTATTAACATTAAACAATGCAACTATATAAACACACAGTGCTAGACAGACTACACCAGTTAAACTATACTTATATATGTCAGACTTTCTAGAGAGCCTCCATTTTAATAAATAAAATAAATAAAAGATTACAAGGACTAAAACACTTGTTTAAACAGATGTTAGTAGTGATAAGATCATCATAAAAAAATTTGAAAGGTGCTATGCCTTTTCTACATCCATTTCCCCCCTAGTCCCGTCAACCTCCCTTACGTCATGGGCAGATGTCATCTCGGTATATATGTGCAATTGATGCTGAAATGTGAACATCGACCAGGAATGGGAAATGTGCATGGACATGTTCATGCCCAAATTAAAGCGGGTCTGTTACATCTATAGGTGTCTACAGAAGTGTCTCTAAGAACCTAAATATATTGTGGAATACCTGGCAGTGTAAACGTTTCCATCTTCAAAGCAATGGGGATGTTTACTGAACTATAGGGGGTCCAGATTCAGTAATCAAAGAAATCATAAAAGTTACTCCGGTTACCCTTAGTTAATTAAGATCTTAGAAATAATTAAGAGTCAAACAACAATCCAGAAAGACAGGAATATGAAGGACAAGATAAGGAGGAAGTACAGACTGGTCCATCTGAGAGATTGTTTCAGATCTGCCACCCGTACTGTTGCTGAAACTGACGGCAGACATAATGCCTGCATCAGTGACAGGACAGTGAGGCTCCATGCTGCTGGCTGACTTTTTACAGATTTAAATTGAATTAATAACAAAAATCATCTCATCAATACACCTGGAAAATCAGGCGATCACTGTAATTTAATGTCTTAATCAAACAGATGTACTTTTTCTAGGTTTAACTTTGTATAGGATGAAAACATTTTTATGAAAATGTATCAGTGCCTTGCATGTAATATAATTGCATAGCCCCATAATGGTGCATGTTGGAATTAAGTCACGCATTGTGAAGTATCATGTACTGTTGTCACACAATGGCCTGAGCAAGACTGGCTCCGCCGCAGAAGCACCCAAGCAAACAAGTGCAGTCTATTTACACTGCTCCCAGTCCCCCAAAACAAGACACAAAAAGTAATTATTCAAATAAAGGTAAATCCTTCATATCTCTCTCTCTCATAGGCTGAGGAGTCAGCTTTAATAGCTTGTAAACCCCTCCCCCTCTGGAACAAACCATTTCTGTAATTTAAAGTGATTTTTCCCCTTTCCAGAAATATCCCTTGAGAACTGGGGTTTGGTTTGTCCTTCTGAGGCCACCATAGGCTAACTCACCCCGAAAGTACCAACACCAAACAAACAGTGAGTAACATCCATTTTGAGAGCAGTCTCCATTCACACCACAATACTCACTCATGCCCATGTTTAAGCATTTCAATGTATATGAAATTAGGTATGTTTATGTACGTGAATGTATATGAAATTAAGTAATAGCAGTTACTAGTCAAGCACTGAGTGTGCACCCTCAGGAACTTATCTAGCAACTGCTCAATGGAAGGTGTATGAATGTTGTATTTTCTGTCCTCTGTCACAACTTTATTATTAAGTTTTTATTTATAGGTAGGTAAATTAAGACTAGAAACTAGACTGTTAGGATCCCATGGTACACAATTCCATATTCTAGCACCAAGCTGTACAGACTGTAATTTTATGTTCTCTCGATGCTTTGCAGCAACAAAGAAAAAATGACTAGTTTTGAACAAGATGAAATTCTTGAAGATGACTTTCACTATGATGGGGATTTCACATTACATTTTTTTTTCAATATGGCATTTAAAAAGTCATCTGCTTTGTGTTTTATACAGCTTGTAAAAGTGTCCAGCACTTAACAGCCCTTTTAGCCTTCCTCTGCAGTATGTAACCAAAGCTATAGTTATAGCTGCTGTATATTTAACCACATGTGCAAGGACAATGTGCGCTCCTGCTGTAATAGTATGATTGAGATGAGCACTTGCTATATCAATAAGTTACGTAATCCTAAAATGCCAAACAAGTACAATTGTCAAAACATTGTTGCAGCAATGCTTATTAATAATACAGCAATTAAGTTTGCTGTCCCACCTGCCAGTCTCTCTCCCTCATCTCTGTGGTGCTGGACACAGAGAGGCCATTCCATGTGGTTCAGATTTTAGGTGATTTTCTGTCTGATTGTCTTTTCTGATAAGGAACAGTTCCTAGGGCTGTGGTTCTCCAGCAATCTTAATGAATGGTCATCTCTGGTGCCTTTCTGTCTGGGAGATTCCAAGGGAAAGTCTCATCCCAAGTTGTTTACAACCCTAAGGTCAGAGAGCATTGTTACTCATCCTCCACCTTGATCAGCCAATCAGGAACTGGTAGAGTGGGGTAACCCCACGTGGGTCTCGAATGCCCATGAAACTTTTAACCAATGAACGACCGTAATTCCTCCAGATAAAAGAGGCAGCACAGGGGCCAGAGGGTGCCCCTCCGGTACGTTCTCAGACTCAGCTCGGACAATCACGTGATGGCCAATGTGTCTGTGTGCCAGGACATTACCTTGTTCTATGAGTCAAGACCAGAGGTCGTCCGCATGTAACTAAAGGATCCGCCGGAGGTTAGCCCAGCAGCAAGCCTCGTGGATCGCTGGTAACCCATCATGAGTGCTTGCCTGATCAATGAATGAACTACGGTCAGAACTGTCGACAGCTGAATCTTAGTATTCAGGTCTAGCACTTCATCGGGAATTAACTGGTGTTCCTCAGGTCTAAAGAGTGTGACTTGCTCGGACCCACAGTCCCTTTTCATGAACACAAACTCTGCTAGTTCAGCCAGGACTAACTAGTCAGGTCCTCAGAGAGGCATTGGCAGCGAGCCGCAGCAGGA
The DNA here is from genome assembly GCF_059453375.1 of Lepisosteus platostomus. Lineage (NCBI taxonomy): Eukaryota > Metazoa > Chordata > Actinopteri > Semionotiformes > Lepisosteidae > Lepisosteus > Lepisosteus platostomus. The sequence goes on along the minus strand of NC_142612.1, from coordinate 47,487,362 downwards.
ATCTCTTCCTCCTTCTCCCACACCTCTAGCCGCAGCAGGGCTGACTGGCACCAAGTCAAAGGATGCCGATTGGACTCAGCAACAGCCTTTCGCTGTTCCTTTGTGTCTGCAGGGAATCTGAATCCACATAAATTAAATGAGTTTTCAATCCCAGTTGATGCCAATTTAATTCAAATGATGATGTACTTGCTTTTGAGTATCTAGTATAGAAGTTGTAATCATAAAAGCTCATTATTGAAATGGTATAAATGAATGATATACTGAATGTATGTGTCTCTTGGTATTTGTAACTCTTCTTGATTGAATATATACCTTTCGTATTCTGCTAACCCTCACTATAAGATCTGTTATGTTCATATGCACTTTTTATGTATTAATAAATGTATTCTCGTGTATTAGTATCAGTGTCTGTGCATTGCTGAGTTGTTCCGAAAGGTTGTTTTTCTAATAGCCATCAAATAATCATTTTGTGATTTACTGCTACAATTAATAATTGTCCCAGTAAATGCACAAAACCTCTACAATGTCAAACAATTTTGTTTTTCAATTTTGAGTGCGTGCAAGAGACCATTATCCATATTCCAAACTATCATGGCCGTCTGAGGTGAAATGAGAAACTATGGGCTTGGAGAAATCTTTAATCTTCACAGTCCTAATATGTTCTCTGAAGCGGTCTCCTAGTCTCCTTCCGGTTTTCCCAACGTAGATAACTGGGCATTTTTTACAAGAGATACAGTAAATGAGGTTACTGGAGATACAGAATGTCGTCTGGGTGATCTGGAATTGACCTGTGAAACCCTGAATGAGTGTGTTGTTAGATATGTATTTGCAGATGATGCAGCAAGCTCTGTTGCAAGGGAAGGTGCCTGGTGGGGTTGACTGCCGAGTGCGGTTGAGGGAGCTGTGAACTAGATGTTTATGTAGATTGGGTGGTCAGGGATAAGAGATGATAGGGCAGTCAGAAGTTCAAGTTCAAGTTTATTTGTCAATCCAGCCATATACAAGTGTACAGAGGAGCGAGAAATCATTCTCCAGGTCTACAGTATGAATACAGACAAGACACTGACAAGACAATGCTATAGACAGATGGAGGGATCATCCTGTAAAATGAAGTAGTTGTTAATGATGATCCTGGGGATAGAAAGTGTGTTAGGGTGGTAAGGAAGCATCAAGGGAATGCGGTTGTGAGAACGGGAGTTCCTGATCGAGTTGATGATAGGGTGAGGGCCCTATCAATAACCTGGGTGGGGTATCCTCTGTTGATGAAAAATAATACATTTTGAGTGCTTGGTTCTGGAAATCCATGTCGTCACTGCAGAGTCAACGTAGCCTGAGGAACTGTGAAAAAGGGAGAGAATGTTTGGTATTAGTGGGATGAAAAGAGCTGTACAGGAGATAGCTGTGTGAATCTGTGGGTTTGTAATAGACTGAGGATGAGAGTCATGAATGGTTAAAAGATAATTTTATATCTAGAAACAGAATAGTGGTGGAAGATATGTTAACTGTATATTTGAGGGATGGGTGAGAGTTAGTGAATTTCTGCAGGAAGTTCTCTAGCTGGTCATTAGAACATGTAGCAGCACCGACGCAGTCATTGATGTATCGCTTGTAGAGGTCAGGGACAAAGCCAGTATAGGAATCAAAGAAGCATTCTTCTACACAGTCAACAAAAATATTGGCATAGCTAGGTCCCATCCTGGTGCCCATGGCAACTCCACTAATATGCAGATAAAAAAGGTTATTAAATGAGAATGCATTCGGTGTGAGAACCAATTCCGCAAGATGCACTAGAGTGTGGATGGGTGGATCAAGCATTGTGCATTTGTCTAGCATGTCATTGAAGGCTGTAAGACCGTCATTGTAGGGAATGACGGTGTAGAGAGACATGATATCCATGGTAAAAATGTAGCATTCTGGATCCTGAAATTGGAAAACATTGAAAAGTTGGAGGGCATGGTTAGTATACTTGATATATAAGAGAAGAATTTCAAACAGCGGTCTCATAAGGCTGTCGAGAAAAGCAGAGATGAGTGTGGTTGGACAATTGAATGCTGAGACAATGGGGCGTCCAGGGGTGTTGGGTTTGTAGATTTTGGTAAGGCGGTAGAATTGGGATACCTGGTAATGTTCTACGATGAGACGTTTCGCCTCCTGGGGGAGCTCCTGGTTGCTGATAAGAAGAGAGATAGTGGATACCACTTCCTTCTGGTAGTCAGTGGTAGGATCCTGTTGGAGAGGACGGTAGGCAAAAGTATCGGTTAATTGTCTGGAGGCTTCCATAATGTACAGGTCTTTTTGCCACACCACAGCAGCTCCTCCTTTGTCTGTTGGTTTGATGACAATATCATCCCTATTTTGGAGAGATTGGAGGAACTGAATTTCTCCTTGGATGAGGTTAGACCTGTTTTTCCTGGGAGTGGAAAGGGTCTTGGGAACTTGAATGCTGCATTGGTTAATAAAGTTATCATTTGGTGGAAAAGAGCCAGTATAGGGAATGCTCGAGCACTGTTTACGATTGATATTGTTAATGTTATCAGTGACCAGGTCGGTGTCTGCTACCAGTGAGGGGCAGTGGTCAGCAAAATGAGCTTTGAGCCAAATCCTGTGGTAAAAACAATTGAGGTCAACTTGGGTTTGTGGGATGTCCAGCTTCTTGGGGACTAGAATAAAACTGAGGCCTTTGCTAAGTAGAGATCGCTCATCCTCTGAAAGGGAAAGGTCAGAGGGTATAGTAACAACAAGGTTAGGATTGGTAGAGGTGGTAGAGGTGTTGATGGTCTTTTTCTGTAGAAGATGATTGAGTTTTTTATCCGTCTCTGCAGTGAGGAACTGGTATAGGTGGACATTGAGGGATCTGATGAGATTATTTATAAAGGGAAGATGCTGTGGAGCTGTTAGCTGTAAAAATTCCTTGGCTTCTTTGATGTTGCTATAAGAAAGGGTAATCTGTTGTTTAAGAGAGAGAATAGTAGAAAGCATTAGTTTCCTAGAAAAATGTAGAAGTCTCTGGGTGTTACTCTTACACAGATTGTGTAGGTGCTAATGACTAGCTAGAACACTTCCTGCATCAATTCACTAACACTCACCCTTCCCTCAAATATACAGTTAACATATTTTCCACTACTCTTGCATTTCTAGACATATATTTATTTATGAACCATCCACAACTCTCTACCTCAGTCTATTACAAACCCACAGATTCACACAGCTATCTCCTGTTCAGCTCTTTTCACCCCATTCACAGCAAAAACTCTCTTCCTTTTTCAAATTTCCTCAGGCTTTGCGACTCTGCAGTGACAACATGGATTTCCAGAACCAAGCACACAAAATGCATTATTTTCTCATCAACAGAGGATACCCCACCCAGGTTATCAATCGGGCCCTCACCTGGGCCAAAAACAGCCTTCGGATCAACTTGATCAGGAACTCCTGGTCTCACAACTACATTGCCCTGGTGCTTCCCTACCACCCTAACACACTTTCTATCCCCCGGAACATCATTAACAAATACTCCATTTTACAAGACGATCCCTCCATCGGTACCCTTTCTTCCGACCACTCAATCATCTCTTATTGCCGACCACCCAATCTACATAAACTTCTTGTTCACAGCTCCCTCGACCGCACTCAGCAATCATCCCCACAAGTCACCTCCCCCTGCAACAGAACTCTCTGCATCATCTGCAAATACATATCTAACAATATCCTGTATCTCCAGCAACCTTGTTTACTGTATGCCCAGTTATCTGCGTTGGGGAAACCAGAAGGAGACTAGGAGACCACTTCAGAGAACATGTTAGGGATGTAAAGATTTAAGATTTCTCCAAGCCCATAGTTTCTCATTTCACCTCAGATGGCCATGATCACATTGATCTCTCTTTCTCTGTTCTCAAAGAAGGGTTTCTCAACTCTCACAGCAGAAAGACAACAGAAACTAAACTCATCCTGAAACTAGGTTCACACCTCCCCCTTCTTTTAATGATAGACTTATTTTTGTGTAATCTTCTCTATTCTTATGCAGGTTTTGACTTCACAGCTTTCTCCACCGCTCTCCAATTTGCACTTCCTGGGTGGCCTCTCTGCCTCTCCCCTCTCCCTCCTCCTCCATTTTTCCAACTTTTGTTCTCCTGTGTTATTAAATCTTTCTCACACCTGAAGAAGGCTCCATGGCCGAAACATTGTGTTTCTGGCTGAAACACGTACTATACAAATCTGAAAATTCCACTCCTCCTATGGGAGTCAAATAAATGCCTAGCCAATGTTCTCCAGGCTGATTGCAGGGGTACATATTCACTATCAGACTCAGGGGTCTGCATACCAAATGTATTCTGGGACAATGTCCCTATACTAGAAAACACTCTCTAATATAGGGATTCCATGCCAACATATCTTCCAACTGCCTCATGTTCATACTGTACCTGTAGCATGCCAATAATTTAGCTGGATTCTTAAAGGATGTGGCTCCACATGCTTATTTCAATCACATAATCACAAGGACATACACAATCATATTTGTGGTGATAGACAGAGGTTGCGCAAAGTGTATTTTGGCTCGTAGATTGCCTTTTTTTAAAAAGTGAACAACCTGGAAAACTCTTCATGGCCATGCTTGAAAGCCAGTCAGTCTTTCAAGCACTTACTGGCTGTTTCCACCAGGTAATTATAGACTCAGTTTATGTTTGGAAAGTCTGGTTGCAGAGGTTGCCGAGGATTACTCGGAATCTGTTCTCTGTCCATGTATAAAAAACAAAAAAATAATGTTGTAATGTAAAGTAGAAGGGGTTTTAAGCTTAGTTCCCGCCGAGTGGCACATTGTCCACAAGCTCCAATATGATTACTTTCTGCAGTTGCCCAGGAAACAGGTTTTCCTGGTTACACACACAGCTTCCCGTGGGCAAGCAGAAGATATTAATCTGCACACGGTCGACGGGGTACTTGGCATTAGCTATCAGCAGTCTTCAGCATGTCCCAGTCTGACTCCAGGGGTCACTCTGACTCTTTTAACAAAGAAAGACACCCAGAGTATGTTCAGTTTGTGGTCTCTGGCATTGTTCATTAAGCAAAAAGTATCTCTGTTGTGCATGATTTTTATTTCACGTTTGGATCATTCAGCAGGAGCTTGTCCTGAAAAAACAGACCTGCTTGAATGTTACCCAGGAGTGCCAGTTTTCAGCTTTGTCATATATTCAATTCTGATTTTGAAGTCCTGATTGGGTCCATGCAATAATGTGGACTTGTGTTGCATAGCCGTCTCCTTGTAAAAGATCCCAGTTAAAAAATGTAATTGAGCACTCTATAAAGGCCTAATAAGAATAACAGTTATTGCTTTGACTGAACAACCGGTCACCCAGGGTGATGTCAATCTGACTAAAAATGAAGGCAATGGTGTAAATCACCAGGCTCACTTAGATATCCACCTATATGTCAGTGCTCTCGGGCTCTTTTATTTTTCAAGTCAAATAGAGCTGTTGTTTAAATCTAAATAATCTTCCCTGTTGCTGTCAATGAAAAATGTCAAATGTGCATTTTCTTTGATGGCCTCGAAGAGCTGTACCTCTATGTATTTTTTTTTTTGCTCCTGGTTTGGGTGAGGTCTAATTGGAATATGTCCAACTCCGACTTTGCAAAATCCACAGATCCTCAGTGAACAAAGGCCATGATATGAGACATAAAATATGTCTCGGTGGGTCTCACATCTTGATACCCTCTTTTTACCCATCCTACATCTTTTATGATCCATCATGGTTATCTTAACTGTTTTTAACAGGCTGAGTGCAATGCAGATCCAGGCTTTGTCAGTATCTTCATTGAAAAGGACAAATTGTCCGTCCCTGTTAAATATGTACAGTATAACATGAGGATAATGCATCTCCACCAGCCCCCCTTCCCAGCTCCCCTTCAAGTTGATGGGTTTTCTGTGAATGCTCTGTGAAACACGAGTTGTTTTTTATTGGAAACATCATTGATTATGAATTACTAGCCAGTATCATGTAAATCCATTGGATTTCATTTTTCAATGCACTCTATATGTCTATCACATTAGAGGCATTTACCCAATACTTGTAATTGTTACGATTCCTGCCTGTCGGCGACAAAAGAGGCAGAAGAAGGCGTTGTCTTAGTTCATTAGTCTACCTATCAGTGTACGCTTTCACCACCACACCTCTGTCTCATCTTGTATTTTAGCACTAGTCTTTCCCTACCTCCTCGCTCAGTATTGGTTTTCCTTTCGAGCGACTTAGTTGCGCTACGCCTTCTACCTCTTCGTACTGTTCTGGTTCCGACTTTGGTTTCTCCCCTTTTACTACGTTTTTTGGATTACGGCTCGGCTTCGGTTGCTCTCTCCCAGTTTGGATCTCTGGCTTCCCCTGGACTCTCGGCTCTCTCCTTCGTCTACGGTTTTGGATTACAGTCTGGCTTTGGCTACTCTCTCCCTGTTTGGATCTCTGGTTTCCCCTGGACTCTCGGCTCTCTCCTTCGTCTACGGTATTTGGATCACGACTTGTCTCTATTGGCTCCTGCAAGTGGGTTCATTACTTGGTTTCGGTTTCACTGGCCGAATCCGTAACAGGAATTTATCATTCCAACTGTGCCACATTATCAAAAGCTGTTTTGTGCTTTTCCACGACCTTTAACCACCAAAATGTTTTGCATGTGACAGATCCTGACTGTGTCCTGGTTGACCTTCTATAGCTCTTTGGCAAATAAGAAACCTTTTAATAGCATCTCCGTCATTACTCCTCCACTTTGTAAGAGAGTATCGGAGCAGGGATTCGCTCTTTCACAATTAAAATTTAATTCGTAAAGGTTTGTTCATAAACTTTTTAAACCTCCCCTTTATTTTGGACACTCTCATGTGATTGCCCTTATTTAATGCAGACTTTCTGTAAACAGGTTTCTACACAGCCAGTGAATTGGCTGGGTTGTCACATAATGCCCAATACTTTCATGTTTCACAAAAATTTGGAAGGGCCTGGTGAGAATTGTTTTATCCTCATCCAGATGAACAGCCCTCTCTAAATATGTTTTAGAAAGCCCTGGTTACTTCCAGACCAGGATTTTAACTGTATGACCTAAGCATATTTTCACAATGTATCTATACATGTTAGAATGCAACTAAACCCACCATTGATGTCTGAATACTTGTACATGTCCACTAAATCTGCCTGCAGTTGCCAGTCAATGTCTGGGACCAGTTTTCTATTTCTCTTCCTTTTGACTCAGACTGGTTTGTGCATCGTGTAAGCATACTACTCAGATAGCCACTTGCACACCTCTTTGCAGCTTGGGCTCACACCCTGGGCCCTCATAGCCTTCACCAGGCCCTACATGCCGCTGTAGCTCCCCGACACCTTAGGACTATAATACACCTGCTTTAAATTGCACTTGGTATGTCCAGGCACATCTTCTGTCCTGGCGACACTCACACTTCATCATCAAATGCATGTGTGCATCAACATGACGTCTGCCTGTGATACAGGGGAGGTGGGAGGGGACTGGTGGAAAATGGATGTAGAAAAAGGGCCTGTGTGGCCTGTCAAATTTTTTGATGATGTGTGTATCTACTCAGTAATGATGTTCACAAATAACATAAAAAACAGACCAGATGTTTTTAGCCATCAAATTCTCAAATAAAGAAAATCAGAATTTTCAAATAAATAAGACAGCGAGTTCTGTTTTTTAATATTGTAAGTCTGGTACTCAAAAATTCAGATTACCTGGACAGAATGATTTCAAATCTGATTACAAGGAGGCACACTTTCACACCACAATCTGCAGACGACAAAGAGGAGGATGGATGATGTTCATTCTTCACTTCCTGTTTTGTCTTTCTGACTTCTGTCTTTATGATTATTCTATGGGCCAGTTACTTGTGAATGGTTTTTCTTCAACTTGGTAGTGATAATTACTTAAAGTGAATAACTTATTTTGTCTACTTTAGATCATCCGTAAACTCCTTCATGTTTAATTACCTCTGCGCCCAAAGACAGCTATGTACAGATGCAGCCATTCAAAGTGCGCGGAACAAACACGTACCGCAGGCATTTGGCTACGTCATAACGCGTTATAATGCGGTATGCGATTGGTTGGCCAAAATGATCGACAGGGGTACTCCTTGGTCGGTCGTGGAAAGATTTAAATGTGTTTACTGTGCATGTTTTAGTATTGAATATTTATATGGAATTTTACCACTGAAGGGAAATTGTAGTAGCATAAAAAGAATTGGAGCATAACGCATGTGAAGGTCATAAACTATATTAATTTTGGAACATAAACATACAGTATTATGTAAACTGAATATGGCTGGTCTCGGTACTTTAAAGAAAAAATAAACACCAGTATTACATTTCTCATTAAGCATCAAAGTCTTTAACTAACACGTGAAATAACATGTGTATACAGTACTCTGTGAGAACAGTGGTAGTTTTAAGGTTTTCTGAGAATACACTCGATACCGGAGTAAACAAGCATACTTTTAGAACTTGATTAATAGGGAATATAATATGGAATCGCGTATCTAAAGAAATTAATAACGATATAATTATATTCATGTACTGCAACACAAACAGAAGTATATACTGTATACATACTGTACAATGTCTATTGATATGTGTAGGGCTGTTCCACCACTTGTCATGTGCCTTGATGGTCTAAGTGCCTGACTTCTAAGCGGTAGGTTGGCTGTTCAAATCCAGCTAGCGCCATGAGTTTTCTTTTAACACACATTTCTTTGAAAAAATTAAATAGCAATATTATGGACAATTAATTGACTTTTTTATATTTCTAAATATCACAACATGTTCGAATCTAAGTCATTTTTTAATAACAACGAATAGTCACCGTCTTTCCCTCTGATACCGGTTCCTGCTCCAGAAGCAGGAACCGGTATCGTGTGGGGATCCCTTTAGATCTCCCTTCAGATTTAAAAGGTTATTAAGAATATCTTCTTAATAATATCTTCCAGCTCCCTGGGTAAACTATCATACTTGACTGAGAACGCTTTAGAGAACTTAACATTTTTATTATCAACAAATTGTAAATACGACGTTTACATTGGCGTTATTAATTTTTCACTTGAGTGTATGGAGGAGTGTCAGCTGTCAATGAGAGCAGACCCCCCCTCTTAGGCTGCGCAAACGATTTTTTAATTTTTTATAAAGAAATGAAGGCTACTGTATATGCGTAACAATATAAACATTTACTGTCAAACTTTAAATCAACAATTGATTTAAAGACGATCTGTCAAAGTGCAATGAAATACAATATTGTTATTGTTGTTGTTGTTGTTGTTGTTGTTTTTATCCTGTAAAGTGCTTTGAGAAGCCACCTTTAGAGGCACTATATAAAGGTGCTATATAAAGGCACTGATTCTTATGGAGTGTGTCTTCTTTCTTCTTTTTTCAGCATGGAATAAACCTATTACTTGATTCTTATGGAAGCCCGTTTCCACCAGGGATTAAAAAAAAAACACACACTCTCTTGTTTAAAGCACCACGTCTCTTCCCGTTACAAAGAGGAAACACTTTACACTTTAACTCTTCACTTCACAGTGAAATTTCACCAGAGCCACTCATTAATAGTTTATGCTAACACCTAACTTTCTTAACACACAGTGGTCCCCCCGGGTTCCAGTTAGTGCCGGATTCCAGTTAGCCCTACACATATCAATAGACATTGTACAGTATGTGTACAGTATATACTACCTTTTATGTTGCAGTACATGAATATCGTTATTATTAATTATATCGTTATTAATTTCTTTAGATACGCTATTCCATATTATATTCCCTATTAATCAAGTTCTAAAAGTATGCTTGTTTACTCCGGTATCGAGCGTATTCGCAGAAAAGCTTAAAACTACCACTTTTCTCACAGAGTACACATGTTATTTCACATAGTAGTTAAAGACTTTAATGCTTAAAATGTTTAGGGAGAAATGGAATACTGGTATAATAATAATAATAATAATAATAATAATAATAATAATGGAATATTTTTTCTTTAAAGTACCGAGACCAGCCATTTTACATAATACTAATACATAATACATAATACTGAATGTTTATGTTCCAAAATTAATATCATTTATGACCTTCACATGCGTTATGCTCCTATTCTTTTTATGCTACTAAAATTTCCCTTCAGTGGTAAAATTCCATATAAATATCCAATACTAAAACGTGCACAGTAAAGACATTAAATATACATATACAGTTTAGTTTGCACACAGTAATATGTTTATGTTCCTAAATCAATATCTTATGAGCATGTGAAAGGCATGGTGAATCGGAGATTCTCAAAAATTATGATTGGAAACAAATGCGTGATTGGATCAACAAAATGCTGTGGTGTTACTTTTTGTTAATGAAAAAATAAAGTCTTTTCATTTACAAAGATGGTCAATAAAAAAATAAAGTATTTTTGTTTACAAAGATAGTTACAAAGAATGTGGACCAGGGTAATACTTTGAGTTTACAGCTTGTCCAAGTTCATTCATTATTAATACTATTAGTAATATCTTCGGTAAAGTCTTTGATGGTGACAGCTCAAGCGCTGTACATGAGAGGTTGAGCTTTATTAGCTCCACCTTGCGGAAATTCCGATACTATTATTTTACTTGTGGTACCATGCGGTATTATGCGAGAATATACGGTATTCATATGGTATTATACAGTAACTTGAGTTATACTGCGACAAGTGCACCGCGTTATAACGCTTGTTTTGAATGGCTGCATCTGTAAATATAGCCAAGCTCTATCCAATGTTCCAAACCAGCTGTGTAAGGCAATCAAGCTGGATACTGCATACATTTCTAAACTAGGTGAAGCTCAGGTTCACCTTCTCTATACTTCCTCAAATATCACAATAATACAGTATATGAGAAGGTCACTTCCATAACAAAGCACAGTGGCTCATCAGGCCAGAGTTTATCCTGGTTTCTGTCGTGTTAAGTGAAGCTAAGAGAAGAGGAGGGAGCACATGATTCCCAATGTCCCCCAATTTTTATATATATATAATATTTATGCATATATTTATATCCTACTGACTGCTGAAACACACTTAGATCCTCAGGCTCAAAGCTGCAGATGTCTCATGGCTCAGCAACACATTTGAGTATTATTTCAGGTAATGTTTGTCAACCAGAAATGTTCTACAAGGCTTGGCTCAAACATACTCACACTGTTGTTTAAAGCTATGCTTCATCTGGAAAAAGAAATATAATTGTGACATTAGGAAAGACAATCTAAAGACATTCAATAATAGGCCAGCAGCTATGTCACCCTAAAAATAGATCTTGTCAGATCAGATGAACTAAGGAGAACTAAGGGAAACCACATTAATAGTGGAAATGGTATGGATGGAATACAAGTGAAACCCAGTGAAACAGAGATGTAAGGTGTACTGTGTTTTGAATAAAATATTTAAAAACAAGGTCTTATACATTTTATGGGTGTCCTGGGATGCTATGCGATATAATGTATGACTTATGTATTATAGTGTGTGCTCATGGTCATTAATTTTGGCAGCACAATTACCAGCATATAACATGATTAGGTTAGATCTCAGAAGCTAAGCAAGGCTGGGCCACTTGTACTTCTGCAAAAAATGTTGGTGGAACAGTAGGTGGCACTTTTCCAACTTGCCTCAAATTTTACAAAAACAATTCCCCAGTAAGGTGACATTATACTGTATGAAGTACTAGAAGAGTTAAAAAACTAAAGTTCTGTTTATTTGATTATTTAAGATCAAATTAGCATATTAAAAAAATAGAGTTAACCCCAATTTCACTGGCTAAATTCTACCTTGGTTTGCACAATTTAGCCTATTTAAAAATTTCCCTTAATTCAATATGTGAAACAATTTCTCAATTCTTTCTAAATACCTAATCATTTGTATATTCAGATTGCAAATGCTGCTGTGTATCACCCAAATGAGTGCTGTATTTCAGTTTTAATTATAGTACAAAGTAATTAACTTGGTTTGGGATACCTCCAAAAGGAAAGTGTTTCACAAATATATCCATCCATTTTCTATCTGCTTTTTCCATACAGGGTCGAGGAGAAGCCTATCCCAGCAAGTAATAGGTGTAAAGCTGGTTTCACCCTAGATGGGATTCCAGTTCATCGCAGAGCCCACACAATGTTGTGTGTTGTATTTTGTTATTGTTTATTGTTACTAAATATTTGTCTTTTCGTGTTTATGCTTTGCAAATATTTCTTTGCCAGCAGTTAAAAAGAGGAAATAGCTTTTTTACATATTCACAAAATCTAAAATACCGTAGTTACTGTTGTGAAGCAGGGTTAACATCTGACATTTCAGATCTTAAATTATTTCAAATGTTAGGGGGTGTCAAGGGAATTGGCAAATTCTCTTTCAGCCTCCCTTTGGAATGAATGCTGCAGGGCTTTTGTAATTATGGCAAATACAAACACTTCACCACTGTAGACTAATTTCTCCTCTACTCCTCATTATTTTTATTATCATAACATTTTTTTACTTGCCAGGAATACTATACAAATACACAAATGGTTGGTCCTGGCACTGACTTCTTTATCCTGTTTATGGTTTGACTTTAAGTTTAGTAATCATAACTTGAGTTTTCAATGTAAGCGCTTTGGGAAACGCCAAACTTAAATACATTCCTCCCTCTGTGACCTCTGAGTATAAGAGCATTGAGCTGACATGATTCAGCCCACAATGACAGGCCCAACCCTGCTTAACAACGGAAATGAATAACTGACTTGAAAGATTTCCAGAAACACAATACTTCTTACAAAACATTACCCTATCTACAAAATAGCAACTTGTTCTAACAAATGTTCACATTGCTTGTAGGAGATGATTAAATTATTATTGTATAAACACTACTGAAGTATTTAAGTAAGAATGAATTGTGAAGAACTGCTAAAAAGATACAGGAAAAATATTGTGCAAATGTTCTTAGTGAAACTGAATTAGAAATATTTTAATTGCAACTCTTATGCATATCATTAAAGCTGCTCCCTTACTATATCCTATATTCTATATCTATTCTACTGTTATATAGGATATATATATTCTACTGTTACAGGCTGAAGTAGATAACAACTGGGGTTATGAGCATTTATTTTACTTATTGGCTGAGCCATTCAGTCAATTCCTGTTATTCACCACTTTCAACCCCCCCCTCACTTGTAACTATTGGTGTTAGTAAGGGATTCTCTGGTTTAAACACTTTTGTGAGAGAAGAGTCATAGTTTACGGAGGTAGATTTTATTTTGTGCAGCAATGTGTTTTACAAAAAATGGAAGATATCCAGGAAGTCTGTGAAGAGATCATAGAGGTAGAATTTACAGTTGATAGTAAATCTCAGAGGAGTGAAGTTTCTGTATAAGAAATAAAACCATTCCCTGCAGCTGTACAAGAAATTGGAAGGACTGTAGGACAGAGTGAAATAAGTGCACTTATGTAACTGAAGGGATAACAACACCTGAGAGTGAATCTCAGCTTTCTTCACCCGGCTGCCAAATTTGCCAGAAGAGGAAGAGTGCCAGCAGACAAGAGGCAGAGTGGACAAAACTACAGTAGCAGCAGATGCAGTTAGGGTCTGCAGTGCTGACGGTGCTAGTTTCATTAGCCTGCTCTTCTGGGCTCCTAAGTGTACAAGTTTGACCATTGGACCAGACTTGGAGAAAGACTGTAAAAGGCCTGTGGCATTACTAAAGCAGAAATTTTGTAACACCCAGGCAATACCAGAGGACTGGGTGAGTTGAGAGATACTGCAAGAGTATGGCAAAAGCTCTGGGATCTGCACTGCATATTAAATGACTGTCTGCAGAATTATTTCTGGTCACCAAGAACTGCTAAAGATGACTGGGCCTGCTCTACTGCTAGTGAGACCAAAGCTGCCCACGATGATTTGGTCTTCCTTGTGGGTACCATTTATGGAGCCTGATTTAAAAGAAACAATGCTTGACCAGCTTGATACCCCACAAAGAAAGAAACTGGACTGATCACGGGTTCTGTTTTATGTAATTCTGTTTTCAATCACATCAACCTCTTTTTTAATGTCTTAATATGTTTTATTGTTGTTGTGGCTTTTAGTATGATGCACTGCAGTTTTGTTACTGTTATTGTGTTTCATTTTATTTATTGTTATGCTATAATGTCCATGCAACATTTGTTTTCTTGCATAGTGTCATTTACTGTAGTTTATGTCACCTCATAGTTACTGAGTTTAATTTTTAATGAAGGACTTGGCAAATTTTTTTTTTTTTTGCTCTATGACTAAGTTATTTTTGTTTTAAAACTTTTTATTGTTCTGTTTATAATGTAAATGTTTTAGAATGGCCTTTGATGAGTTTAAATATGTCTCTGGTTTTCAATATTTTGGTCAGATCAGTTCTGTTTTAAATCCAGCTATATTACTTAAGCACATAAACACAGTTTTTGATTCTCTGAACTTTTTTTCTTTTTCTTTTGCAATATTTTGCATATTTGCATGATGGTCTATTTATTTTGGGTGCCGTTTATTTTCACATAGCATTATGTTTAAATTTAAACTGAGACTTTTTCTTTTTAACAAAGAAGAGAATCACAAGAGTGAAACATGATAAAGGTTAAATATAAACATCTCAGATCACATTTTATTCTCTATATGCACTGTATAATATGTATTTAAATTTTTACTTTTGTTTGAATGTTAGTGTCACTTTTAATGGAAAGTGTTCTAATATACTGTAATGTCAGTGACACTTTTGGGATCAACTTTTGTTGGGGGGACACAGCTGTAACTTGTTTGTTTAATTGGAAGGATGTACAGTAAGACTTAAAGTGGCAGTAGGGTGCACAAAAGTAAAGAGTGGACAAATTAAATACTGATAGATTTGATATTTAGTGTAGTTTACTGTCAAATATATGTTTCTTGCATTATTTTCTGACACAAAAAAATAAATAATTTGCACTGAATGGTGAAGTGGAAATCTAATAAGTAAATTGATTCTTAAAATGTAGAGAGCTTTGCAAAAAAATATATTGGTGCTTTTAGATAATATATTTCAAGGATGTAATTGCCGTGCTACAGTACGTGCAGAATTTTAGAAAACAGTGCGTCGACAAAGTACACTGTTTAGGTTACTTTAGAAGACAATGTACCAAAACAATATATGCTGTCTGGGTCGTTAGAATTAGCCGAAAGAAACTGATTAGCTTTGAATAACAAATCTAGTGCTTCTTCTCTCGCTCTATGATGTAATCTGTTTTGTCTTAGGGAAAGGGGAAGTTTTTGAAGGGACAAAGCACTGAGCTTTTTTACAGCGCAACGTCTTATAAAAACCCTGTACTGCTTGTAACAAACTGAGTCTCTGGTTGCACTGTGCGAAGTGGCAGCAGGGCTCCCAATATTGCAATATTGAAATAAAGACCTTACTCAGGTGAGAACTCTCTCTTGTGGCTTCCTTGATAGTTATATTTCCATGACAATGGCGGTTTTGACTGGAAATTAAATAAACGAAAGGGTGGTCTCTGACTTTTGCACAGTAATGTACAGTATATTGATATTTTCATGTATGGTTGATATTTTCACTTCACACCTCAACAATCCTGAGTGGATGTTTTTTCTTAAATCAGTATCAGCATATTGATCCACATAAAATGATGCTTTAAGTTTGGTATTTTCAAACTGAAAATTGATAATACACAATTCATTTTTAGATTGATGCCAGTGTCCTGATCTTAATGACAGATGAGGAATTATTTGCCTTCTTATGGAGATAGATTGGCAGTGGTGGGATATTGTAGGAGACAGGAGAAAGAGCTCAACTGTAGGAAATCAAAGCTTTTTGAGCGACTGAAGTCAAAACTGAATAAAACCTAAAAGTATAAGCATCCAGAAAATATCACTCATCAACAAGAGATGAATACAGAGAGGAAAGTAAGGAAAGTGGAGTTGGTCTGGATGCTGTAACATGATGAAAAAGAGGCTTTATCCAGGTGAGAATCAGAAAGGGTGGTGGAACACAAAAGTTAAGTGTTCCAAAGGACTGGGAAAAAAAGACCATATGTTTGTTTTTTCCAGATGGAAAAAATGCACATGGAAACATTTCTGAGTCTGAGGTGGCTCTGACAAATTACCTTAGATGAGGACAGTATAGTGGGAGCTCAGTATGAAGCCTCAAAGCTAACTATCATGAGGTTCTATCTGACAACCAAAAAGAAACATGACAGTGGTGGTGTGGAGACACAGCAAGAATCAAACACTGCAGGTCACTCACAGGAAAACACACAGGATTTTCCCTCTACCAACTCACAGATTGATCCACCATTTGAAATAGATACTGTACATTAGACATAATTTATGTTGGAAGCACTGGAAATGATTTTAACTTAGGCAGTGATGACGTGGCACACTTTTATCCTTCAGATGTCACAGATTATTACAGTTTAGCTCAGCAAAGTTCTACCATGTTTACTGGGGAAAATATGGAGGATAGCAATATCGTTACAATATTCAATGGAGACCTATCAGGAATGGGAGAACAAATTCTAGAAGACACCTTGCGCCTGGCACAAGAACTCAGGGAACCAGACAAAAAAATCCTTGTTGTCCATCGCAGCCAGATAGTATCTGAGCTTATTGAACATTTCACTGATTAAAGCCTTTCATATACTCAATCAGAAAATCAAGTAAATCTTCTACTATCAAATGGACAGTATGAGAAGGGACATTATGAGGGAGGCATTCTTAGGGATTGCCTCTCTGAATTCTATGAGCAATGTACAACAGGCATCACTTTCAAGGTACCTTTTCTTGTACCATGGTAACATGGTACCAAGATACCATGACTATGGCAAGAAAAAGTGGCAGAGTATAGGTAGAATTATTTATTTTGGTTGACAAAAAGAGAAGTACTCGCCCATAAAGCTTTCTCCTGTAATCTTGGAACAGGCAACTCTTGGATATGTGAAGAGTGATCTTGTTGACAATTTTCTAAAGTACCCAGGATCTCAGAATCTGACCGTAATACCTTGGAATCTTGTCGCAGAGACTCCAACAGTTCTGACCAAGATGAATTACTGGAAATCTTGGACAACTACAGCTGCTGAAGAGTGCCAAATGCACACAACTTTAAACAAATTCTGCTGGCTCACAAAACCCTTATCCAAGAGCCTGCTTATGTTATCAAACAGTGGGAAAATGTACTTGCTCCCCTCAGCAAAGCCCTTCAGGATATTGAAACTGTGTATGAAAACTTGCAGCTGATGGCATAAAAAATCATACGGTCACTGGCGTTTACCTGCACAATGAATGCGCAGGAAAATAAAATATCAAAGCATATTACAACATACCTGCGAGAGTGTGATGGAAAGAAACAGTCTCTGTTTCTGAGGTTCTGCA
Source organism: Lepisosteus platostomus (assembly GCF_059453375.1). Lineage (NCBI taxonomy): Eukaryota > Metazoa > Chordata > Actinopteri > Semionotiformes > Lepisosteidae > Lepisosteus > Lepisosteus platostomus. The sequence continues at coordinate 47,469,985 of NC_142612.1, read as the reverse complement.
CAGGCTCAGATCTCTTTCTTGGCAAGACTGTAACTGTTGATTTCACTGAAATGCAAGGATTTGAGAGAAGACCTATGGCACGTACAAGTGGCTGTTATTTGAGAGTGTCTCTTCATTATGATAACTATCCTGACATCAGGTGTGAAATGAACAAAATTTTGGAAAGTAATATATTGGTGATGGACATAGTTTAGTATTTTAGTCTATCAACCTACAGACTACCCAGATAAGTAATGTGTGCATCTTTCAACATTCATAAATTATGGTAAGGTATACTTATTCACAATATCAATTTAAAGGCCATCTGACCAAGTCTGTACCTTTACACATGTAAGAATATTGTTACACCATGCCCACAAAGGAATCGGCATTCCACCTCACATTCCAACACAGTTCCCAATTATCCCTTTTCCCCAGTCTATTTAATGCTGTCTCTCACTCTTTCCGGTGCTCAGTATTAGGGTCTTCCTGGCTAGAGCTACTCCCAGTCTCATTGTTATTTACTACTTGGTTTTTGGCTTTTGACCCTGGTTTGTTTTTCGTGTACGTATCCTGGATATGGTTTTGGTACTTTTACTCTCTTTCTGGTTTTGACCAGGTTTTTCGGCTTCCATACGGATTACGGCTCCACCTCTGATTATTTGTACTTTTGCACCGGCTAGTTTACCTATGGCTTTCGGACCTCGGATTGTTCTTTCGACTAGGCCTTTTGGAGTTTGCCCTGATTTTCTGCATAGGGTCCTCACTACTTACTCCTAACACATATAAGATATACTGAGTTTTGAGTATACTTATGGCAGAATTTTAATCATTTCACTTAAGAAATTACAAAGTTCAAGTTCAAGTTCAAGTTTATTATCATTATACTCATATACAGGTATATGGTATAACAAAATGCTATTTAGCTAGCTCACGGACATAAGTAGTACAAAGAAAATAACAACAACAACAACAATACAATTGTATAACAAAAGAAAGACAGAGACAACAGGCAGTGTGCAAAAAACAACAATAGGCGATGTGCAAAAAACAACAACAGGCACTGTGCAAAAAACAACAACAGGCAATGTGTAAAAACAACAACAGGCAAAACAGCAAAAAGGTAACAGGTTATGTGCAACAACATGCATCAACAGAATGAAATAAAGGGATAGAAATTATGTGTGTTTGGGTTTTTGGTAAGAAAAAAAGAAAGAAAGAAAGAAAGAAAGAACGAAAGAAAGAAAAAGAAAGAAAGAAAGAAAGAAAGAAAGAAAGAAAGAAAGAAAGAAGGCACTGTGAGGTTCAGATCATAGGTGAGAGGTGAGGTGGGAGTGAGAAAGGCTGGGAGTTTAATAGTTTGATAGTGCGGGGGTAAAAACTGTCTCCGAGTCTGGTAGTCCAGGCCCGAATGCTCCGGTACCGTTTTCCAGATGGTAGCAGATCATAAAGTCTGTAGCTGGGGTGTGTGGGGTCTTTGATGATGCTTAGAGCTTTCCTCAAGCACCGTCTGTCATAAATGTCCTGTATAGATGGGAGGGCAACCCCAGTGATGGACTGGGCAGTTTTCACCACCCGCTGTAGGGCTTTGCGGTCAGCAGCTCTGCAGTTGCCATACAGATGCAGCTACATTTTGTACCTTCAAAATGCACGGTACAAACCCGCAGTATGGGAAACAACCCACAGGCCACCGCAGGGCACCAAGGTAAGTGATTGGCTGGCCAAAATGACTGACAGGGGCACTCGTGGTGCATTGGTCAGTAGTGAAAAGATTTAATCATTTAATCTCTTTACTGTGCACATTTTAATCCACTTAGTATTGAATATTTATATGAAATTTTACCACTAAAGGGAAATTTTAGTAGCTGAGCATAAAAAGAAGAGGAGCATAACACATCTGAAGGTCATAAACCATATTAATTTAGGAACATAAACATTACTGTATGTAAACTGTACTGTGTATGGCTGGTCTTGGTAGTTTAAAGAAAAAATACGCACCAGTCTTCCATTTCTCCCTAAACATTTTAAGCATGAAAGTTTTATGAAACGGTACCCAAATATGCGATTGCTGTATAGAATGAATTTTAATTTAAAAAAATTATTTAACATGAAAATTAAGCTGTTTACATCTTCCGCCTGAGAACGTAGTCACCCGTTGCTACCCAATGCAGAAACACAGCCACTAACTAGCAAAGAGAGGACATTAGCTAGCCAATATGATAAAGAAATAAATGATTATTTTGTTAATTTCTTTTTCGCATTTATTTGAACATTTCCATCGATTGTACAAGCACTTGGAAACTGTCCAATCCCTAGTTCATCAGGCATTTTCTTTTATGCTGGGGGCATTCTCCCGGTCTGTGTCTTCTAGGATATAATGCCAGCGATATTTTGTTAAATTTGGGTTTCCAATAACGCCGCAGCAAACTCTTGTTTTTCTGTCCACTATAACAGACAATCTCCTTTGCTTTTAACAGAGCATTTAATAATTTCCTAAAATGAAAATGATTTACTTTATTTCCCTCATGGGATCAATAAAAGTATCTATCATCTATCTAAACTATGGGAAAGAATTCTGGGGTCTCCCTATACCAGAGATTACGGTGGGGCTTCAGGATGGTGATTGGCTGACACCATCTAACACCCCTCTGATTGGAAAAAAGACGTGCTGATCAGGAAGAGGATTTCTTTCTATTCTAAATGTGTATTTTAAAATATCAATTAAGTAAAAACTTTACACCGTACACAGATTTCTAAACTGATCAGGAGGAAGAAAAATCACCCGTGTTTCGTGCATAAAAAGTGGTTATTAACTATCGAAACCTGTTTTATTTATTTTATTTTTATTTAGATTAAGAGTTCCCGTCACCCCCATTCCCATTTAAATCACAAACCCGTGTTTAATTAAATGTCTTTTATTGTAAATCGTTATCTTTGTCTTCTGCATAATAATGTTCACCACTCTGTCCAGCAAATTAATAATAAACTTTATTTTATATAGCGTTTTAAACGAATAAGTAATTAGATTGCTCATAAACCTAATCACTTATTATACATAAACACAGCGTAATTGCTCTCTGAAAATGCTTTTTTTTTATTTAGGCTCAGATTTCAACTATAGATCGTACACTAATTACTAGCAGTAAATACTGATGTTTTGCTCTTACCACAAAAATATTAAAAATAATGTATTGTTGTTTTTTTTTTGAACGTGTCTCTACCTGCTGCGGACATGGAATGGTTAAAGATGGCGACAACTCAGGCACCCGGAGATGGGGGACATCTTTCCGCCTCCATAACTAAAATGCTAAATAGGAGTAGTTTTTAATTCAGTTTGAATTATAACTGAACGTACTGTCTTCCTATTTGGCCAGGGCTTTAAAGAGAGGGCGCGCCAAAATCTTTCGGTGCCGTCGTCCGCTCTTTAAAGATACCCCTGTCGCGGAACAATTTGACCTCGGAACGTTCACCCAGCGTAATTATTGTTTTTGACAGATTGTCTTTAAATCAATTGTTGTCAGAATATCCCCACCTCCAAACAAAAACAAAATTGCAACGATTTTATTAACTGGCTGTTTCAGTAACCTAAAGTATATACAGATGCAGCCATTCAAAATGCGCGGGCGATACCGCATTATTTTCCGGTATGCTGTACGCAGTCTACCGCAAGATACCGGTAAATACCGCGAGTTACCGGTAAATACCGCTAGTTACCGGAAATTCTCCTATAATACGACAAGCAAAATAATAGTATCCGGAATTTCCGCAAGGTGGAGCTAATAAAGCTCAACCTCTCATGTTTGAGCTGTGGCCATCAGTCTTTAACGAAGATATTACTAATAGTATTAATAATGAATGACCTTGGACAAGCTGTAAGTGTAAACTCAAAGTATTGCCCTGGTCAACATTCTTTTTTTCATTGACCGTCTTTGTAAAGGTAACACCACAGCATTTCGCAATCACGCATTTGTTTCCAATCATGCAAAGTACAGTGATTCACCATGCCTTTCACATGCTCATAAAAGAGATTGATTTAGGAACATAAACATATTACCGTATGCAAACTGTACTGTATACAGTATGTATATGTATATTTAATGTCTTAACTGTGCCCGTTTAAGTATTGAATATCCATATCTAATTTTACCACTGAAGGGAAATCTTAGTAGCTGAGCATAAAAAGAATAGGAGCATACTGCAACGCGTGTGAAGGCCATAAACGATATTAATTTTGGAACATAAACATACAGTATATAGCTGGTCTTGGTACTTTAAAGAAAAAAATACACACCAGTATTCCATTTCTCCCTAAACATTTTAAGCTTCGAAGTCTTTAACTAACGTGATACCGGAGTCAACAAGCATACTTTTAGAATTTGATTAAAAGGGAATATAATATGAAATCGCGTATCTAAAGAATTTAATAACGGTATGATTATATTCGTGTACTGCGACAGGGCTGTAGAACACGATTTAAATCAATATAAATGTTTATATTGTAACGCATACTGTCCAGCCTCTATTTCTCTATAAAAATTGACTCTGTTGCACACACACACACAATAGAAGCAGGAACCGCTGTCAGGAGGGAAGAAGGTGACTATTCATTGTTATCAAAAATGACTTAGAATCGATCATGTTGCGATATTTTGAAATATAAAAGTCAATTGATTGTCCATAATATCGCGAATCTATTTTTTCGAAGAAATGTTTGTTAAAAGAAAAGTCCAGCACCAGCTGGATTCGAACACACAACCTGTGTGTTGTTAGTCACGCACCTAGACCAGTAGGCTACAAGACAGCTCGCATGAACGGGGAGGCGAAACAGCCCTACACAGCCCTGTCGCAGTACACGAATATAATCATACCGTTATTAAATTCTTTAGATACGCGATTCCATATTATATTCCCTTTTAATCAAATTCTAAAAGTATGCTTGTTGACTCCGGTATCACGTTAGTTAAAGACTTCGAAGCTTAAAATGTTTAGGGAGAAATGGAATACTGGTGTGAATTTTTTTCTTTAAAGTACCAAGACCAGCTATATACTGTATGTTTATGTTCCAAAATTAATATTGTTTATGGCCTTCACACGCGTTACAGTATGCTCCTATTCTTTTTATGCTCAGCTACTAAGATTTCCCTTCAGTGGTAAAATTCAATATCTACAACGGGCACAGTAAAGACGTTTACAGTAAGTCTTTCTACGACAGACCAACGGACCACGAGTGCCCCTGTCGGTCAACCAATCACGTACCGCATCATCTTGCGTCATGATACGCAATACCGCAGCCAATTACCTGCGGTACGTGTCTGTACCGCGCACTTTGAATGGCTGCATCTGTATCTAAAGTAATAATTTAACAATATATGTAAATGTTTTAAGATATGTTTATGTTGTGAATGTCTGTAGATTGTATCTTATTTTTAGTTTTTGTTTTGTTTCAAATGGCCTTGCAGATCAGATACTGTATCAAGGAACAAAACAATTATCGCGCCCTGCTCCTCAATGGAATCGCTTTAACATGCTAATGTGTTGGTGTCTACAGTACATTGTGAACAAACCGGTTTCACAGGTATTTTCAACCCCCAACCAATGTTGTTTCATCGGTTGTTATCCTGTAAAGCGCTTTGAGGAGCCACCTTTAAAGGTGCTATATAAAATAAAGTTTATTATTATTATTATTATTGATCATATTCTGAACAAGCTCATCAGGAGAGCAAGCTCTGTCATTGGGTCTGACCTGGACCCCTTGGAGGTAGTGGCTGAGAGGAGAATGATGTCCAAACTAGAGGCCATCATGGACAACTTCTCCCATCCCCTCTATGACAGGCTTGCAGGAATGAAGAGCACGTTCAGCAATAGACAGACTCATCCAAGGTGCGACAGGGAGCGCTACAGGAGGTCATTTTTGCCGTCTGCCATAAGACTGTACAACGCATCCACCTTGCGTCTAGGCAGAGGCAATATTGACAGTGACCTGTTTCTGGACTAAACGCATCTACACATCTACTGCTACATCTGTTCTCTTTCTTTTTCTTTTTGTTTATCTATAGTTACATCTATATTTATATTCATATGTGTGATACGATTTTCTGTGTACTGTTCTGTTCTAGTTTGTTGTTGTGTGTCCGGACTGTGAGTAACTCTTGTATTGTATTGTATGTATTGTACTGTTGTGATTCATAGCCGTTCAGGGACGCCAATTATGTAAGAAAACCGGTTCAGGGACGCCAAATATGTAATCATAGTGGCTCTCTGAAGGCACCAGTTCTGTAGGGTTTGGGCATTTACTGAGACAATTATTAATTGTAGCAGTAAATCACAAAGTTGATTCTTTTGATGGCTTTAGAGTCCAACCATGCGACATAACTCAAACAACGCACACACACAGGTACTAATACACGAGGATACATTTATTAATACATAGAATATGCATATAAAACTAACAGATCTTATCGAGAGGGTTATCAGAATACAAAAGGTATATATTCAGTCAGTTACGAAGTGTTACACATATCAAGAGGACATACGTTCAGTATATCATTCATTAAGACCGTTTCGTAAATGAACTTAGTTATAACTTCTACATTAGATACTCAAACAAGTACATAACTCTTAGGAATTAAATTGATATAAACTGGTTGGGATAACAATTGAATTCTCGAGCTGTAATGCATTGAAGTTAAATACTCATCCAATCTTTGGGGATTCAGATCTCCTGCGGGCACAAAGAAACAGTTGCAGGCTGTTGCTGTCCAATCCGCGCTCTCTGGCTCGGTGCCAGGCTGTGCTGTGCGGCTTGCGACGGTGCGCTGCTGATGCTCACTGACCGGCTAGTTAGTGTTGGCTTTAACTAGCAAAGTTTGTGCACAGGAGAAAAGATGACTGTGGGTCCCAGCAAGTCAGGAAGAGGACCGGTTTGTTCCTAATGAAGAGCTAGTTCTGAATAGTGATTCAGCTTTCCACAGTTCCGACCTGTTCACGAGGCCTGCTGCTGGTTACTCTCTGGCAACCTCCACTCTAGACTCTTAGAACAAAGGAAAGTTCTGGCACTCAGACACACTGGCCGTTCCGTGGTTGTCCGGGCTGAGTCTCAGGATGGTCAGGAGGCGCGCTGCGAGGATGTCCTGCCCTTGGGAGCCTTCTGCTCCTGGGCCGTCCTGCCCTGGAATTCTCCTTTGAATTCCCTTTAGAACAGTCCACAGAATCCTCTCCAGAATCCCTTCTGAATCTTGTTGAATCTCACTGAATCTCTCAGGCTCTCTGTGTTGCCTGTTTTTACCTGGAGGAACTTCAGCTCATTGATTGGCTGAAAGTTCCATGGGCATCAGAGTCCCACGTGGGTTACTCGGCCCTACCAGTCCCTGATTGGTTGATCAAGGTGAGATATGAGTCACTTACTCCTGACACTTAGTAATGCAGTCCAGATGTCCAACTGGCACTCCCTAGACAGATAGGCGCCAATGGATGACCATTGATCATGATAGCCAGGCTTAGCTAAGTGCATCCCCCTTTGGGAGCTGTCCTAGGACCTTAAATCACCCTGGGAATAGTCTCTCTGTGGCTGCACCACAGAGATGAACAGAGAAATGGGGCCTCGTTTGGGAAGCTCGGAAACACTTAATTCTGCCTTATTAATAAGCCTCGCCGCTACAGTACTATTATTATATAATTCGTTACACTGTGGCTGTGTTGTGTGTGTTAAGCTGCTGATGCACTGCAATTTCCCTCACGGGATCAATAAAGTATCTATCTATCTTTTTGTTGTTGTTATCCTGTAAAGCGCTTTGAGAAGCATACTGTCCAGCTTGTCAGGTGCATTCTTTTGTAAAATAATAAGTAGAGCTTTGGGCTTATTAGTGCTCCACTTACAGCAACCCAATGTAAATACATTTTGTCTCCAAATCCACCACCACTTGTATGAATCATAGCCCTGCCAAATGATGCAAATTCCGCTGCAATGGTTGTGTGCAGGAATTATTCAGTATGGCATCTCCATGTTCAAGTAAACTCTGCTCTGTGTTTTTTTAAAAAAGCCACCTTTAAAGGCGCTATATAAAATAAAGTTTATTATTCTTATTAATATTAATGATATTCTTCCTCCCAGGAGTTGTAAAATTGTTGTTGTTATTGTTGTTATCCTGTAAAGTGCTTTGAGAAGCATACTGTCCAGCATATTGTATTTCATTGCACTTTGACAGATCGTCTTATAATCATTTGTTGTTAGAATATCCCCCAAGAGGATATTCCCCCCAAGAGGATATAGAGGATATCCCCCAAAAGGTATCCAGGTAACAGTGAAATGGGCGTACAGTCTGGGGAGATCGCCCGTTTTCTATGTAAATAGTTCCCTGGTTCCGCACCCCTTGGTGTCTCTCTCTCTCTCTGTCTCTCTCTTTGTCTCTCTCTCTCTGTCTCTCTTGGGCCCGCGCTCTTGGCGGGCTTGTGTTGTGTTTCTCTCTCGTCTGGGTGCAGCAGTGCTGCTGGCGGGTGGTGACGTAGAAGAAATAAAGCGCAGTTTTATTTATTTATTAAAACTCCACAGGTTTGAGTCTTTGTGTTCGTCCTCAACGAACCCAAATTCATTACATTGGTGTTAGAAGCGGAGGATGGACAATGACCGGCCGATGATGTCGGACTCAGAAAAGCGCCAGTTCCCCCAGCAGCCGAGTGACCCCCTAAAGCGCCTTTTGGGGGCGAGCAGCAGCCGCCAGGGGCCGGGACGACCCCTCAGCACCGCCAGTGGCCACAGCCCTTATCAGGGCTACCCCATGGTGACCTACTCAGCGGAAGGGGGGCCCTTTCCCGGGTCGCCTCAGGCCATGTGGCAGGAAGGAGACGCCAGACCAGCGGGGTCCAGCCCGCCACCCCTGCTCCAGCCTGCGCTGGTGAGACCGAGCCGTTATACAGGGGAGATCCCATGGCAGATGTTTGAGGCCCAGTTCCAGATGGCGGCCTGGGCAATCAACTGGTCTCAGGTGGAGATGGTGGGCCACCTCACCGCGGCGTTGGCGTCGGCCCTCCGGGGGCTTTTTGGCAGGAGAGGGGAGGCACCGGGACTGCTCCGGGCAAGGTTGGCCCAACGCTGCTGCCTAGCGGGAGAGCTACTGGGTCCAGTCGCCGCAGATGTGGTGGATGCCCACTGGGAGATAGCGCTCCAGGCGTTTCTCTGGGCCCTGGTGCCGACTGAGGTGCAGCGCCACCTGATGCTGGCCGCGCCGGTCCTCTTGGAGCAGGCCCTGGCTCTGGCTGAGCAGGCTGATGCTGTATTCGAGGAGACCGGTGGGCACCAACCATAAGAGACCAAAAAACAGACTCCACCTGCGATTCGCGTGTTAACAAAACATGTTTACAAAGAAAGTGAAATACAGTTATACTACCAGCTATACAGATACATAGATTTGGAAATTTAGATCCTTAAATTAATATCATGATTAATTGATTTAGATACGTGCTTACATATTCTCAATTATAAAACAGATAATTCCAGTCCTGGAATCTGACAGGCTGACACCCTTCTGGAGCGGTACCATAATCTCGGACACCCCTGAAATTTGACTTGTTACTGTGTGATAAATTTTAAAGACGTAGATAAAAAAGTTTGGATTCTCATGTATATGGTACAAGTATCTTTTACAACAGTCTTTGTTGTACTCTTGAGGATCCTTGTGATATTTTGAGCTCTGGTTGAACGATAAGTGTCGCAGTTTAAATAATTTTTGTTGTTAGAAATTAGGAAATTCTCTGTTAAAAGCAAGGGAACGAACTAGGGATTGGACAGTTTTTCAGTGCTTGTACAATCGATGGAAATGTTCAAATAAATGTGCTAAAGAAATAAACAAAAAAGTAATTTATTCCTTTATCATATTGGCTAGCTAATGTCCTGTCCTTGTTAGTTAGATCTACGAAATGCTGTGTTGTTACTTTTTTTTGATGATGAAAAAATAAAGTCTTTTCATTTAAAATGACGGTTACAAATAATGTGGACCAGCGTAATACTTTGAGTTTACAGCTTGTCCAAGGTCATTCATTATTAATAATATGAGTAATATCGTCGGTAAAGGCTTTGATGCATAAAATCTTTCTGCATAATTAAAATATTTATGATAAAGGTAGGTTGTGTACTTTTGCCCAACTGAGCAATCTTGCTTTCATAAAATATACCAACTTTTTAATGACTGATGATTAACATGCTGTAATACACAGTTTAAATTTAAAAGCTCAAATGCTGTACATGAGAGGATAAGCTTTATTTGCTCCTTCTGGTGGTTTTACAAGGTGATTCCGGATACTTTCCGGAATGACGTCAAATGACGTGATACACCGCGTGTACTGCTTGATTCTGCGTTTTGATGCGACACGCCCACCGGGGTATACCGTGAAATACCCCACCCATTTTGAATGGGTGCATCTGTACCACACTGTGATGCAGCCTGTCAGTGTGCTTTCTGAAGTGCATCTGTAAAAGTTAGTGAGGATCTGGGGACATATCTTAGCCTTCTTCAACCGTCTTAGGAAGTACAGGCGCTGTTGCGATTTCTTGATCAGACAGGTGGTGTTGAGAGATCATGTGAGGTCCTCGGTGATATGGACGCCAAGGAATTTAAAGGTACTGACCCTTTGCACTTCAGTCCCATTGATGTGGATAGGGGCATGTCCGGTTTGCAGTTTCCTGAAATCAACGATCAGTTCCTTGGTTTTTCTGACGTTGAGGGTGAGGTTGTTGTCACCACACCACGTTGTAAGGAGATTGACCTCCTCCCTGTAGGCCCTCTCATCATTGTCTGTGATCAGACCTGCAACTGTGGTGTCATTGGCAAACTTGATGATGGAGTTGGTGTTGTGTTTGGCCTTACAGTCGTGGGTATAGAGGGAGTAGAGCAATGGACTAAGCACACACCCCTGGGGGACCCCAGTGTTCAGAGTTAGTTTGCCGGAGATGTGGTTTCCAAGCCTGACAGCCTGAGGTCTGCCTGTCAGAAAGTCCCGAACCCAGTTGCAGAGGATGGTGTTGAGACCCAGTGCACTGAGTTTCTCTGGGATGATAGTGTTAAAAGCTGAGCTGAAGTCGATGAATAGTAGTCTTGTGTATGTGTTCTTTTTGTCCAGATGGGATAGGGCAGTGTGTATGACAATGGAGATTGTGTCGTCTGTGGATCTGTTGGACCGGTAGGCAAACTGGTACAGGTCCACTGTGTTTGGAATGGTGTCTTTAATGTGCTTCATGACCAGCCTCTTGAAGCACTTCATGATGACAGATGTTAGTGCCACTGGTCGGTAGCCATTAAGTCACTGTGGTTTTCTTTGGTATTGGGATGATGGTGGTTGTCTTGAAGCAGGTGGGGACTACGGCTTGGGCCAGAGACATGTTGAAAATGTCTGTGAATACACCCGCCAGTTGATTGGCGCAGGCTATGAGGACGCGACTGGGTATGCCGTCGGGTCCTGCAGCCTTGCGTGTGTTCACTTTTAGCAGAGATCTCCTCACCTCATCTGCAGACAGTGAGAGCAGCAGGTCAGCTGCAGCAGGTGCAGTTCTGATGACTGGTTCTGTGTTGTTGGCTTCAAACCGAGCATAGAAGGTGTTGAGCTCGTTAGGCAGGGAGGCATCATGGGCAGGTGCACAGATGTTCTTCCTCTTGTAGTCTGTGAGGGCCTGTATACCTTGCCACATACGCCTTGGGTCATTAGAAGTGAAGTGTTCCTCTAATTCCTGTTTGAGCGTGTTTTTTGAATGTTTAATACCATTGTTAAGATTGATCCTGGCTGACCTTAGTTCTGATTTATTGCCTGATTTGAATGCTGCATCCCGTGCTTTGATTAGGGTGCGAACCTCACTGTTCATCCATGGTTTCTGGTTAGGAAAAGTTCTTATTTCTTTTGTGAGTGTGACATCGTCAGCACATTTCCTGATATAGCTAGTGACTGATGATGCATATTCCTGTATGTCGGTGTATGATCCTTGTGTGGCTGCCTCTTTAAACACATTCCAGTCAGTGCATTCAAAACAGTCCTGCAGGATTGATTCAGCTCCTTCAGGCCACACTTTCACCGTCCTGACCACTGGTTTCACTCGCCTGTGCAGTTGTCTATATGCCGTGAGGAGAAACAGAGTGATGTGGTCTGAGTTTCCACAGTGGGGGAGGGGTACTGCCCTGTAAGCGTTCTGAATCTTGGTGTAAACATGGTGCAGAGTGTTTTCTCATCTCGTTGGGAAGGAGACATGCTGATGGTATTTTGGGAGAACGGATTTGAGATTTGTTTGATTGAAGTCACCCGCGACAATAAAGGTTGCGTCGGGATGTTCGGATTCCTGTTTGTTTATTGCAGTTTGCAGTACCTCTAGCGCCTCTTTGCCATTAGCGTCAGGGGGGATGTAGACGGCGGTGATAACAGTAGTAAATTCCCTCGGCAGATAGAAGGTGCGGCACTTGATCATTAAAAATTCCAGAGCAGGTGAGCAGTGTTTCGTGATGGTAGATACATTGTTGCACCACGTGTTGTTAATAAAAATGCACACTCCCCCTCCTCTGGTTTTACTGGACTCTGCAGTTCTGTCCACGCTTAGGCAGAAAATCCATCTAGGTGTATTGCCGAGTCCGTAATGTCTGTTAGCCATGTTTCAGTAAAAATAAAAGCGCAGCATTCTTGAATTTTTCGTTGTGTGGAGAGTCTCAGTCTGAGATCATAGAGTTTGTTGTTGAGGGATTGGACATTGGCGAGTAAAATGGTTGGTAAAGGATGTTTGTTCTGTTCGGTCTTTAGTCTTGTTTGTAGCCCATCTCGCTTACCGTGTTTCGTTTACATCATTTTCGACGCTTCCTGGCTTTACAGGTAATGGGGACTCCCCCCCACCACTTAAAGAGTTACCAACCTAAACCTGTGTACGTGTTCCGTCTGTCCCCTAATGTGTGTATAAATCTTGGTGTTGTTTTTTTGTAAAAGAGAATAAAAGGAGGCGCTTGTGTACCTACACTGTCTTCTCTTGTCCTTTATCCTGAACGATCCCATAGTTGTTACAGTACTCTATTTTCTTTGAATTTGGTGAAATCTAACAGGAAATGAGAGAGATGAGGTAATAATAATAATAATAATAATAAACGTTATTTTATATAGCGCCTTTAAAGGTGGCTTCTCAAAGCGCTTTACAGGATGACAATAACAATAAATAAGAAGACTACAACAATAAATAAGAAGAATACACAAGATAAGACACAATTACAATTACAGCAATACAACAATAACAATAGAGGAGACCGTGGAAGGTGGTACTAAGAAGAGCAGAGGGGTGAAGAATGGAACCAGTTAAGTAAAGGCTTTTCTGAAGAAGAAGGTTTTGAGTCTGGATTTGAAGGAGTTTAGAGAAGGTGACTCTCTGATATCCTTGGGCAAAGAGTTCCAGAGCTTGGGGGCATAGCAGGAGAAGGCCCTGTCGCCCATACAATGTAGACGGGCTTGGGAGACAGTAAGGAGGGCAGAATTTGAAGAGCGGAGGTTGTGAGGTGGGGAGTAGGGTGATAATAGTTCAGACAGGTATTGAGGTGCCAAGCCATGTAAGGCCTTATAGGTGAGCATGAGGATTTTAAAGTCTACCCAGAATTTGACCGGAAGCCAGTGCAAGGACTCCAGGACAGGAGTAATGTGAACACTTGCACTAGACCTGGTCAGGATTCTGGCTGCTGAATTTTGGACATACTGCAGTTTGTTATAATTAGATAATTATTTGGATTGGTTTTATTTGTGAACATTATATATTGTCCATTAAAAATTGTTTAGACAGTTTGCATCTTCTGACACATTTACTTTCATTTGTTCCTTGCTTCATCCTATTTCACACTACAATGTTACAGTACATAAAATCTAAAGACAGCACATTAAAAGTGGATAGATCTGCTGTGGCATTTTAAAAAACAATATATCCTTATACACTGTACCTATATTCCACATTTATAAGAAGTTTATCTTATCCAGGGAGTGCAAAGTCCCCTATTGTCCTGTTCCTATTCAAGGTCCAGCCCACTGAGGACCATTTCACACGAGGATTGTGGGATGGCCTTATTCTGTGATTATTCTAGGCAGTCAGCACTTCATTGAGCTCCTCCTACACAATAGAAATCAATTGTTTTAAAATAAGGTTTGCAAAATCACTTTATGGAACTCAAAGAATGGATCTTTAATAAAACCAAAGGTGTCAGAGTATAATTTTATGTTATTACTATTCATATCAAAATCTGAAATGACAAGTATGTTACATTTACCTGTATGGTGTTTTGGAAGCAAAACTGAATGACTGATTTGTCGATGAAGGTGTCAACAAAATGTCCATCTTCTCTCAGCTGTTCAAAATGGTCCATCCAAAACTGAATCCACTGTGAAGCCCACCAGCGTTCAATTCTCTGATTCCCAGTGCTTGGGCCAAGAGTGACACATTCTGTGCCATCCACGTTCAAAGCATTGTGCAGAAACTTTTGCATTACAGAAACATGGGTGTTTTCGGTTCCATCATCAAGTCGTACTCTTTTTGGAAGACCAATGTTTTTATAGACAGTGTCTATAAAATAACCTGCAATAATTTATATAGATAAGATACTTTATTGATCCCATGAGGGAAATTGCAGTGCAACAGCAGCTTAACACAATCAACACAGCACAGTGTAACAAAATGATACAATAATACACAAATATAATACATACACTACAATCAGTACAGTCAGTGAGAAGTGCACTGAGAAGAGTAACTCACAGTCCAGAATATACAAAGAACAAACCAGAACAGTACACAAAAGTTGAATTGCACATTATAAATATATTGCAGAAGACCCTGGCATATATTGCACAAAAACAGTTGTAAACGGGAAAAGCCAGATGTAGCAGAGAGTTTACTTGAGGGTCATTGTCATTTGTGGGTCATTATTGGTTTTGTATGCGCCTAACCAGATCACGTTTCCCGAAAAGCCATCAATGCACCCGTTGACGCATATTCCGTAAGGTTTTAAGTTATCATACCCATCAATTTGCCACACAGTTTGGCCCACGGCTGTAATACAGCAGGCGTCTTAGCCAATTTTGCACATGCAGATCTACTGCTCACCCATCCATAAGGCGCAGCAACTGACGGACAGTTCCTCTATCCGTTACTATCCCAGCCATCCAGCATTTTGGTGCATCCACCGATAGCACGGCTGGCTTGTTTCGACTTCTTACACAGCATTATTTCCAAGGTCCAAAGACTCAGTTCTATATCATGTGATTCCTCCAATAACACCAACATTTCATGGTTTGAGTAACCACGAAGAAAGAAGTCCTCTATAATGGTGTCCATCTTGCAAACCGTGTAGGGGTTATAATGGGCATAGTCTAAAACTAGTGTGGACCTACATTAATTGATTTTTATCAGGGCTCTTGACAAGACAAGTCTTTCAGCTGTACGATTTATGAATATAACAAAAGGACAGACAATGAAATGTAGGCTATCTTGAAGTCGCAAATGCTAGATAAAAAGTCGTAATTATAAGAAAAAAAGTCATAATTCTGACATAGAAAAGTCGCAATTGCGAGATATAGAGTCCTAATTACGAGATTTTAAGTCGCAATTGCGACAAATAAGTCATAAATGAGACATTTTGAGATATAATGTAGAAACTACGAGACACCATAGCGCGTTTTTTTTTTTACTCCCTTGCGGAAACGGGCTTCCATAGTATAATCAGCAACGTTATCGATTGGAATACTGTAAAATAAATAGGGCAGAAGAAGTATTTCACCTCCTTTTCTTTTCTGCTAGATCAAGGGAAAACTGTACACTTACCCAATTCACACATTTCGACCAGAAAGATGTCAGTAGTCAACATCCAAATGTGCAGTCAAGTCTAATGAAAACGTTTTTCTATTCATTTTTCAATGTATGCAGTGCGTCATTGTAGCGTATATTATATAGCTAATTTATTTTGAAATCATGACGTTTATTTTTGCTGCTGCATTTCAATCTCTTGTGTTTCAAATAGTGAATGGAAGTGAATGATGTTCTGGTATTTGGGTATCCATCGTGCTGTGAAAGAGTTTACATCATGCACTGTATTATTTTGGGTTTTATTATGCTTTCCTTCTAGATTGTAGAAGGAATATTTTAGATCAGTGCTGGGATAATGAGAAACTGCGGGGGAGTTTTTAAATAAAATAAGAAAAACTCATCTCATCTTCCCTGATAGTTTTAAAAGAGACCTGCTACGGGCTGCTGAAGATAAAATGAGAACTTTTCATTTCCCATTCCCTTCTTTTACATTCCAATGGATTGTTAGAAAAAATCCCTGGAACCAATGAAGACTTCACTCTACAAGCATTTAAGGATGCACTAGGAAAACAGTTTTCTGCTCAGAGGAAGATTACAATTCAATTTGTAAATAAAGTATTATTTGGCCTTTCATTTTTCAGGAAGATGTGTTGAAGTAATTAAAAAAGAAGTGTTGTGGAATTTCAATCAAAGAAGAGCCAGGAGGTATTCTCATTCACTCAGTAAGGTCTTTATTCATATTGCAATATGGGAAAAAGCCATCACCCGTCTGTGCAGAGAAGTGAAAGCTGATTCAAAAGCAAGCAGGGAGAGCCCTTGTTTTATATCTTTTTTAAGCTGATGCAACACTTCAAGGACAGGCAAAGCAGTAATTTTCCGTTCCTTATAGGTTTCTGCTTTAAGCAAAGAAGAGCAGTTATTCAAATAGTTTCTCATACTCCCTTCTTCAAGCAGCAGAGATAAACTTTATTAAAACATTCCCTTGCCCTTGACGAGTTGGGTGCTATCACACTTTGTTCTAAGTATCCAGCTGCTTCTGCAGCACAGCTCTGTCTGTAAACAACATTTTTAGGATAAAACACCTTTTCTCAGTAATTTTCCATTACAGAAGTTATAATAAATTTGTCAGTGGTACTTCTTACTGAAAACAGCAGCAATGTTAGCAGTCTTACAGTAGTCTGCAGTCATAGTTTAAATCTCTTGTAAACAATTTATCAGCCCGTTTTCCACAGTACACCTAGAGAGGAGGCTAAAGAGCAGTGCGAGGTAACCTATAATTTATCTGGGCCATATTAAAGGTTAATATACTGTGAGTAGATATTTATATGTAAATAATTTTAAAATGTAGTAAGAAACCCCATAATTTAATTGCAAATTCTACAGACCTAATATTTACAGTACAGTACATTTCTAAATCAAAATACTAAAGAGTGCAGTTTTAGAGTGTGAAATTCACATAAGAAACCATACAGTATACAGGTACGTGGGTTTTCTCATAGCAACATATGAAAGGTTGCAGCACTTGATAGCATATTGCTTTAACCTTGAATTCTGTGGTTATGATATAAAATGTTGGAATGGTTTGAAAATGTATAGCTGTATTGTTTGTTTAGGAATTTAGGGATTCATGTATTTCACATACACAGGATCTGTGGATACAGAGGCTGGAGCAGTGGTGAAAGCCAGTAACAGTAGAGTGCAGAACTACAGGTAATTAATTCTTGGATCATACATTCACAAAATGTTTGAAAAACTCAATCAATTAAATTTGATTCTTTAAAAAAACTTAATCCTTTTTATTCTCAATTGTCTGAAACTACACAGCAGTATATGCACCAAATGTGTTTGTTCACCAGAGCAGGGAATCAGAGAGAATGTGTGCTGGTAATATTTTTAGCTTGTACAGTATAACATCTTATGAAAATTTCAAATATGAAATTAAATATGAAATTAAACCTATCAAATATATGAAGATTAATTCTTTATGGATTTAAGAACATGCTATTTTACAAGTGACAAAACGTTTCCAGGAACATTTTGTTTTACATATGATTTGACACAGGTGTCATATTTAGTATGTTTCTACCTCTTAGCTAACTTGAACAGTTGGTTCCTATGGATGAAATTCTTTCAAGCCTGGCAACACAACTAGAGTAATAAAGTGTCAGGGTTCAATATAAACCGTGACATCTGGGATGGAGCTGTATGAGGTTTTAAGCATTCCTTTTATCACCCAACTCACACAATGATGGCGAATTTATGGATGACTTTGGGAATACTGAAGCTGGAATTGACACTTAAAGGCTGAAATGGGAGTTTCCACTGATTCAGGTGGGTAGTTGTGTCAGCATGCGTAGGCTGCAAAGGAACAAGTAATAGGTTTATTCCATGCTGACATTCCAGCGGAACAAAGGAGGTGCTGTTGTGGTGTGGCGTAAGGATCTATACATCTCTGAAACCTCTAGACAACTAACTGACACTTCTGCCTACCTCCCTCTCCAACATGACCCTACCACTGACTACCAAAAGGAAGTGGTATCCACCATTTCCCTTCTTATCAGCAGTAACGCGCTCCCCCTGGAGGCGACCTGGCTCATCATTGAACATCCGCAGGTATCTCAATTTTACTTCCTCCCCAAAATCCACAAACCGGACACCCCTGGACGCCCCATCGTATCAGCATGTAACTGTCCCACTACTTACATCTCATCCTTTCTCGACAGCCTCATGAGACCGCTGGTTGAAGGCCTTCCATCATACATCAAAGACACCAACCATGCGCTCCAACTTTTTAATGATTTCCAATTTCAGGGCACCGAATGCTTCATTTTTACCATGGACATCACATCTCTTTACACCGTCATTCCCCAAATGACGGCCTTATAGCCCTCAAGCACACGCTGGAAAAACGCACAGTGCCTGATCCACCCACCCACACCCTGGTACGCCTTGCAGAATTGGTTCTCACACCGAACGCATTCTCCTTCAATAATCTTTTTTACCAACAGGTGAGTGGAGTTGCCATGGGCACCAGAATGGGACCCAGCTATGCCAATATCTTTGTTGGCTGGGTAGAAGAACGCTTCTTCACTTCCTACACTGGCTATGTCCCTGACCTCTGCAAGCGATATATTGATGACTGCGTCGGTGCCGCCACATGCTCCAATGATCAGCTTGAGTGCTTCCTGCACCATTTCACCAACTTCCACCTGTCCCTCAAATATACGGTTAACATATCTTCCACTACTCTTCCGTTTCTAGACATCAACTTCTCCATCAACTACCCCCGACTCTCCACTTCGGTTTATTACAAACCCACGGATTCACACAGCGATCTCTTGTATAGCTCATTTCACTCCAAACATACTAAAATATTCTCTCCCTTTTTCACAGTTCCTTCGGCTAAGACAACTATGCAGCGATGACATCGACTTCGAGAATCAAACCCTCAAAATGTACTCCTTTTTCATCAACACCTATCCTGACTTCACACCTCTTGATTGGCCTCTCTTTCTGTCCCCTGCTCCCGCCTCTAACCCCTCCTCCCTCCCAGCCTTTGTTCTCCCTCTACATTACCTTTGCCTACTGCCTTGTCTCTCTCACACCTGAAGAAGGCTCCACGGCCGAAACGTTGTTTTTCAGCATGGAATAAACCTATTACTTGTTCCGCTTCTACTGATTGACCACTTAAGAAGAAGACAGATTTTTGAAGCAAATTAAAATGAGAAGTACTTGAGGTGTAATAGTGGAGGTACTGTTAAGTAATTTAAGTTTGATTGGAAATTTGATATTCTGAAAATTTACAATTAATTAATAATAATATGACATAATATTAAATATGATCTACTTTGGTATATGTCACAGACATCTGGAGGGCAAGCCGTGGAATGACAAGGAGAGCAATAATAAAGACCCTATGCATAGCAAAAAAGGGGCAACACAGGGGTTAGCCCAGGCTCAGGGGGTCAGACGATGACAAAAAGAAACCCATGCCCTCAGGTCACGGACAGGAGTGACCTGGTGCTAGGTGGGTCTCAGGACATCCATACCCTCAGTGGTGAGCGAGGAGCAGAGCAGACACAGGAAGTAAATAGGCTACACAAGACACACCAGAAAGACATGAATAATCCCAGGGAACTAGGAACAGGACAGAAGTAGAGCATCCTCTAGGTGTACTGGGCATGACAGTATATAGGTACCTTTAAACAGAAATTAATTTTGAGAATATCGTAATGGTTTTACAATAAAAAAAAACATATTTAAAAACATACAAATATTGTCCTTGTACACCAGGTAATGTAGTACAAGGTATTTTCATCTGTAAAGAAAGTGCTTAAATCCAGCAATTATTCTTGGAAATGCTTCTCAAATATCCCAGGCCTTAGAACCTCAAATTAATTTCATGCTACAATGTTGTCTTTATATATTTTCAGCTTTTGCTGATGATGAGTATTTCATCACTGGCAGAATGATAGCTGTCACTCTTGTGCACAGTGGTCCTGGCCCACAGTTCCTCTCTAAGAACCTCATCCACTATATCTTGAGACAAGATGTTTCACCAACAATAGGGGTGTCTCAGACCTCGATGTTCAGAAGATGCTCAAGGAGGTATACAGTACATAAAAATTCTACATTCCTATATATAATCCTATATATTTCACTTTTGTAACTGATATTGTGTGCATTTAGCCACGTTCATATTTGATTAAAATGGGATTACAATCATATTTATTAGAAAACAATGTTGCAGTTTAAGTGGACCTATTTATTTAATTAATACTTTGTAGCACAGATAAAATCTTTCAGGTGGGTAGCTGCATCAGCATGCGTAGGCTGCAAAGGAACAATAGGTTTATTCCATGCTGAAAAGAGAAGAAAAAAACATAACATTTCGGCCGTGTAACCTTCTTCAGAAGAAGACACATATGAAGAAGGCTTCATGGCCGAAACGTGTTTTATTTCCTCTCTTTTCAGCATGGAATAAACCTATTACTGGTTCCTTTGCAGATAAAATCTTTATCAGCTGTGGAAGTCTTGAGAGATATGTTTGAAAAACACAACACAGTCCTCTTCATGGCTGGCTGCCTCAGGGATATCAAGACAGTGAAAAAGACAGTCTTGTGCAAGACTTCCTCAGGTGATATTTTTTTTCAGGAGAAATGCAGCTTGCATTGAAAGGTACTTTAATTTTACATACAGTATTTTGATGCATATTCTATAGGAAATCAATTGTTAAATTACATGGCCATATTGTATATTAGTAAGTTAGATTAGACTAACATTAACATTAACATTAACATTAACATCTTATGTAGTTCAGGTGGGTAGCTGCGGCAGCATGCGTAGGCTGCAAAGGAACAAGTAATAGATTTATTCCATGCTGAAAAAAAGAAGAAAGAAAACGATTCGGCTGTGGAGCCTTCTTCAGGTGTGTCACCTTCACTACTTTGGAAGACATTTTGATGTTTGTGACAGGTCTTGCTATGATCACTCTGTTATGGTGTAACCCAAAACCAGCAATCTGATTTCTCCATAATGGTTCACCATTTCCAAAAGACAATACATGTAGCAATATTTTACCATATCAGTTTTGGTATTTTAAACTCTCCTGGCTTTGATTAGTACTGAAAATGGTTCTTAAACATGACACTTTTTATTAAATGTTTTATGAACAATGTCAAACAAAACAATATTCTTGAAGCACTACATTGTTACATGTGGAATTTACAACTTCTAAATGTGGCAATAAATAATTCTGTAAAGTTCCATCTGTCCATCTTTATTTTGGTAGTCAAGTCATCAGTATCATGCTGTATTCTGAAGACTAAATAGTTAATGGACCACTATTCAGTACTATTTCATTATTACAACACAAGTATGATACAAAAACAGGTATGAAGGTGTGTGAACTGACAATTTACATCACATACAGTATAGTGTGTTTGAAATCATAGTTATGCTCTACTGTTTATATGTAATCTTCACAGGTTCAATGGTAATTTCCTTTAATTAAAAATTTCTATAGGTCTAAAGATGATTCCATTGGTGTTGTTATGCTTTTCTGTTGTTTAACAAAATCAAAATAGGCTTCAACATCTTTATCTCCACAAGGGCAGATTTATTTGCAGTATAGAGAAAAATACTGTATTTGCAGCAAATCCACAATCCCAGAATCCCTTGACTGGAAGCTGTGGAAAAATGTAGCAACCATAACTATAATTGCAATGTTTATATTGACAATGTGTTGTTCTTCATACAGTCAGTTATGATACTACAGTATATACTAAACTATAAAACAACAAGATACATTGGTAAAAGAGCCTTTTCCTTTTGTTAAAATTGATTTTACATGTACATTATTTACAAAGAGAAAAGATCTGTGAGGTAAGCAGAACCACTGGTTTGGAATTCTAGAATAAATCCATCCACAACTACTTCATGCAGCTGTACCAGGCGGGTGCATGTGAGATAACAGGTGCATCACATCATGTCTTCTGACTTTCAATTGGTATTTTTCTTTTAGAACTTGAAACATTGTCCTGTAGCCAAACAGCCTCCCTCAGCTCCCCATTACAGTAATTACACTGTCCACCACTTCCAAGAATGTGTAATCTTTTAAACCAAGGTGTTTAAGGTAACCTTTCAAACTTCTCAAACTTATACATGATGTGAAAAGTTTAAAGATAACAGTATATGTATAGCCCCTGTTAAAATACTCCTTTACTAAGTCAAATATGCAGAGGCTGTTTCCATTAACAACACCTGAAACAAAACATGTAAGCAGACATTAGAGAAATATATGTAACTATATCTTTGTGATATACATTAGTACAGTAATTAAACTAATTTAAAACATGGAACAGTTTTACCCGATGTCTGTTCATAGATTTGCAAAAATCCTACAGATTTCCCAAATTGTAGGCAAAACGAATAGTTTTCACAAAACGGACTGAGCATCCTACCGTCATGGTGTTTTTTAAGATTTAAGAAAATGTACAAAAATGTCTCATCAAGAACTCAACATGTTTACTCCACTCAGCGGTGCCATCTCACCTAACAACAGATGTCATGTCCATTGTTAGAACCTACAGTATTTTCTTTTTGAACATATTTTTATTTGTGTTTTTGTGTTTTGCACTTGTGAGCCACCTTAGTCCAGACCTCTTCTTGATTTTATTCTTTTCTTATTTTCATGATAAAACATTACAGTAAATACAATTGTTAGACACCAACTTATGAAACATTCCACATTATAGTAGACTTGCAATTTACATGGTAGTTAAGCAGGGCCAGCCCTAGCTTTTTGGAAAAAGATTATGAATTGGGCATAAACTACTATTATCATCTCCGACCACAACCTTATTTTACTATTTAGAACGAAATAAATGAATTAGATGTAGAAAATGTATTAATCAGCTTTAAAGAACACATAATAAATAAGTTACAAACAAGAATAAGAAGCACAGAGTTAACAAGGATAACATATTTTAGCACTGAAAGTCATAAATACAAATATTAATAATAAATAACGATAAACAGAATCTCTGTTACTTAAAAATGATAACAAATCACAACTTACAAATTACTGAATTGAAATATTTGTTGAAATTAATTATAGAAACAAATATTTAATTAAGAAATATGTGCACTCAATAACTAGGGGGTGAGATCAGTAAGGCTGAACAGGTGGGAAAGTTTTAAAAAAAATGTTCTAGAAATCAATTTGCCTAGTTTTCGAGAGGCAAAATCATAAATTACATCTTCATACAATAGTAGTCGAGCCACTGCATGACTGATGCTCATTAAAGCTAGTCCACTGAGACGGTCTTGTGTCATGGCTGACCTCAGGTATGATTTTATCAACTTGAGTTCTGAAAAACTCCTATCTGTTCCTGCCACTGTCACTGGGAGAATGACTCCAATTCCAAAGGCTACAATCTTAAAAAGGAGTTCACAATCATTTAAATGAAATGCAAGTGAAACTGCAAAGAAAACAATGTGTTTTAATGCCAATTACGTATAATTGTTGAACAGTCTTTCGCACTGTTCATTCATTTTCAAGCTTTTCTTTGGTTGAGCAGCACCAGTTTTTAGCCAGTAGTCTACTGTATGTGTCTAGCTTGGAAACATAGCTTGTTTACCATGTGCTATTCATATGGATCTGACTTGAAACCAAATGAAATACAAATGCATTATTATTGTGACTTCATTTGGCGTACCTCTGTTTTGAGATCACATATTCTTTCCAGTTTCCTTTCTTCAGAAACATTTTGTGTACCCGATTTTGGTAATATATTACCATAATATATTATGATAATTATTTGACAGATTTTCTATTAGGAAAATCCACAGCAGCAACAAAAAGAGCCACAAATTTTTCTTTCACACATTCATACAAATTTTATTGGCATATTTGAACGTGCTGATTAAAAATATGTCGTGTTGCACATTGAGGAGGCCCCCTAGCCCCCTCATTTTGTTCACCTATGCCCAGGGCTAGCCAGGAACTTAGGTTCCTGACATACAGTACAGCAGCATATAAATCCAAAATCGTATATAATCAGAACACCCCACTTAGGCCCTCCTATTTCCATCCCTTAAACAAGTAAAATTAATTGTAAATATATTAGTATGTAGTTCAAGGTATTATGTAAACAGTAATACAGCAAATACAGTACTGTACAGTCTACAAAATAGATCAAATAAAATGTAATAATAACGAGATGCAAAGCTCTCACAAATAGCCTTCTCTCTGTCTCTAATTGCAGGAATTGAAGATTCATTCTTTGCCATACATCTGCAACAAAGTGGTCAACATCATCCCACCCCTTGTTCAAAATCGTGATTTTTTTAATTCCAAATCACACACTTTTATTGATTTTCCTTTGTACAATTTTTTTCACCTTTGTACTTGTTTTTGGTGTATAACACTAAAAGGCTCTGTAGCTAAGGATCTGCGCCAGTGCCTGGAAGGTTGCATGTTCAAATCCCACAGCCGGCAGGGGAATCCTACTCCGTTGGGCTCCTGAGCAAGGCCCTTAACCCCAATTGCTCCAGGGGCACCATACAATGGCAGACCCTGCGCTCTGACCCCAGGCTCTCTCCCTATCTGTGTGTCTGTGTCTCATGGAGAGCAAGCTGGGGTATGCGAAAAGATAATTCCTAATGCAAGAAATTGTAAAAGGTTAATAAAGTGATGTTATTGTTATTATTATTATTATTATTATTATTATTATTATTATTATTATTATTATTATTATTATTATAAGCTCCAGTACATTGACAGTGATGCCACAAGATAAAGCACTGGCATGTTATAGACTTTTAACTACAGTAATTCCCGAAATGTAGTTTCTGAAATGTAAATGTAGTTTCACACCTAGGTGTGAGTTGAATTTGCAAATTTTCTTGCATTACCTTCATAAATTATTTTTCTTGTATTATTTTTCATGATCTTTCATGCATTATAATTCCCACGCGTATACATAAAATACATAAAAAAACATGAGCTTACTGTATAATACTGTATAATAATGTCCTCCTAACTCCTTAAGCTTAATTAAGTCATAATAAAATTAACACATTAAAATATCCAAATAAATACTGATAAACTATTGTAGCGTGATGGGTTCAGCAAGGATGGAGACAGGAACTTAGCCTTTTTGTGCTAAAAACACGTCTGGAACAAGAACAGCAACAAAGGAAGCAAAAACCAGATAAAGCACAACACACTAGGGTCATTTTGGGTACAGGTACAGATGCAGCCATTCAAAGTGCGCGGTACACACACGTACCGGAGGTTATTGGCTACGGCGTCGCGCATTGTGACACACGATGACGCACGGTACCGCGGTACGTGATTGGTTGACCGACAGGGGCACTCGTGGTCCGTTGGTCTGTCGTAGAAAGATTTACAGTAAACGTCTTTACTGTGCCCGTTGTAGTATTGAATATTTATATGGAATTTTACCACTGAAGGGAAATCTTAGTGCCTGAGCATAAAAAGAATAGGAGCATACTGCAACGCGTGTGAAGGCCATAAACGATATTAATTTGGAACTTAAACATACAGTATATGGCTGGTCTCGGTACTTTAAAGAAAACATACACACCAGTATTCCATTTCTCCCTAAACATTTTAAGCATCAAAGTCTTTAACTAACGTGATACCGGAGTCAACAAGCATACTTTTAGAATTTGATTAAAAGGGAATATAATATGGAATAGCGTATCTCAAGAAATTAATAACGATATAATTATATTCATGTTGCAAAAAAACTGCAACGGACATAAAAACTCCCTTGCTTTTAACAGAGTGTTCCATAATTTCTAACTACGAAAATGATTTAAACTGCGACACTTATCATTCGACCAGAGCTCGAAATATCACAAGGATCCTCTAGAGCACAGCAAAGACTGTATTAAAAGAATCGCGTATCTCAAGAAATTAATAAGATATAATTATATTCGTGTACTGCGACAGGGCTGTGTAGGGCTGTTTCACCTCTGTCTTCATGTGACTCTATTCAAAAGCCATTTAGCAAAGAGGGGATGAGAAGAGTGACAAACTAGTATACAGTACAGTACTTCAGATCTTTTTTTCTGAACCGGGGAAAATCTGATCATGTTTCTCTATAGCAATAATAAAAAAACATTGCCACACCCGGACTGTTAAACCAACGCATTAGCACGTCAAAGCTCATTGAGGAGCCAGGTGCAATAATTGTTTTGTCCCTTGATTTACTGATCTGCATTAATTACAGAAATCGAGTTCCTCCTCTTTGCAGACGAACTGGTCCTGCTGTCGCCCACAGAACAGAGGCTGGAGCAGCACTGTCAGACCTGGGCGCTGACAGTCAATCTGGACAAGACCAGAGTTATGGTTTTCCAGAAAAAAAGCCAGACCCCCATTAGTCTTCCTGAGATCGTCGGATTATGAACGAATAAAAGCATCTTATTAAAAACACTTTTGCTTTTGTCTGGGTATTTACTTTGTAATCTGTGGTTTACATCTACTGTATTGTTTTGAGATGCCACTTTTAAAGGTGATATGTAAAATAAAGTTTTTATTATTGTTATAGAGAAACATGATCAGATTTCCCCTGGTTCAGAAAAAAAGATGATTAAAATCTGTAATCTTTCCACTTGTATGTCATCTGAAAATACAAGAAGTTTCTGCTTTGTGCTAAGACATTAACGAGTACAACCCCCCTCTCTGCGGGAGGGCTGGCTGTGACGAATTAAACCGGTTTCACAGGTATTTTCAAAGTAGGAAGTACAGTACTTACTAGTTTAAGAAAGCTAGGCTCCTCAATGAAATCGCTTTAACATGCTAATGCGTTGGTGTAACAGTCCGGGCGTGGCAATGTTTTTTATTATTGTTATAGAGAAACATGATCAGATTTTCCCCGGTTCAGAAAAAAAGATCTGAAGTACTGTACTGTATACTAGTTTGTCACTCTTCTCATCCCCTCTTTGCTAAATGGCTTTTGAATAGAGTCACATGAAGACAGAGGTGAAACAGCCCTACACAGCCCTGTCGCAGTACACGAATATAATTATATCTTATTAATTTCTTGAGATACGCGATTCTTTTAATACAGTCTTTGCTGTGCTCTAGAGGATCCTTGTGATATTTCGAGCTCTGGTCGAATGATAAGTGTCGCAGTTTAAATCATTTTCGTAGTTAGAAATTATGGAACGCTCTGTTAAAAGCAAGGGAGTTTTTATGTCCGTTGCAGTTTTTTTGCAACATGAATATAATTATATCGTTATTAATTTCTTGAGATATGCGATTCCATATTATATTCCCTTTTAATCAAATTCTAAAAGTATGCTTGTTGACTCCGGTATCACGTTAGTTAAAGACTTCGATGCTAAAAATGTTTAGGGAGAAATGGAATACTGGTGTGTATGTTTTCTTTAAAGTACCGAGACCAGCCATATACTGTATGTTTAAGTTCCAAATTAATATCGTTTTATGGCCTTCACACGCGTTGCAGTATGCTACTATTCTTTTTATGCTCAGGCACTAAG
Source organism: Lepisosteus platostomus (assembly GCF_059453375.1). Lineage (NCBI taxonomy): Eukaryota > Metazoa > Chordata > Actinopteri > Semionotiformes > Lepisosteidae > Lepisosteus > Lepisosteus platostomus. The sequence continues at coordinate 47,442,177 of NC_142612.1, read as the reverse complement.
ATTTCCCTTCAGTGGTAAAATTCCATATAAATATTCAATACTTAAACGGGCACAGTTAAGACATTAAATATACATATACATACTGTATACAGTACAGTTTGCATACGGTAATATGTTTATGTTCCTAAATCAATCTCTTTTATGAGCATGTGAAAGGCATGGTGAATCGATTCTCAAAAATTACTGTACTTTGCATGATTGGAAACAAATGCGTGATTGCGAAATGCTGTGGTGTTACTTTTACAAAGACGGTCAATGAAAAAAAGAATGTTGACCAGGGCAATACTTTGAGTTTACACTAACAGCTTGTCCAAGGTCATTCATTATTAATACTATTAGTAATATCTTCGTTAAAGACTTTGATGGCGACAGCTCAAACATGAGAGGTTGAGCTTTATTAGCTCCACCTTGCGGAAATTCCGGATACTATTATTTTGCTTGTCGTATTATAGGAGAATTTACGGTAACTAGCGGTATTTACCGGTAACTGGCGGTATATACCGGTAACTCGCGGTAGACTGCGTACAGCGTACTGGAAAATAATGCGATATCGCCAGCGCATTTTGAATGGCTGCATCTGTACATGGGTATAGGGTGGTTAGTGAGTACAGATATAAAAGGGGGTGCAAAACTGGGGATAACTATTTTACAGGAATCTGGGCAACCTTTACACAGTGTACACCTGTCAGCGGCACTGGCCAGTGGCTCCCTTAGTCCCCGCCCTGGCTACTATTCTCATCCTGCCATTCGCCGTGCACTTTAGCCGGGCGCTTATTGGCTGCAATGCCAGGCGAGGGCGCCACACTATGATACTAATTCATGCTACAGCTTGATAGCTATAAAGACAAATATTTAACCACATGTATCATTATTTGGAAGCACACAAAGGCTTATATACTTTTTTTAGGCCCCTGATTAATAATGTGATCTTCCAATGGTTTTACTCCAAAAGAAGATGTGCTTTTCTAGTATCAACTGTATCTATAACATATATATATATATAATATATGTATAGCTTATTCACCCCAAGCTTTGATGGTTTTTGGGTTTACTCAGTGAAAGTTTCAGTTTCAGGCATTGTACACACCACATCCTCATACTGTTATTTTGCTGCAGTATTCTAAACTACATGTATGTTAAATTGGTGTATTTTTAGTTTCAGTGTTTATACTACTACAGAAATATCCACGAACAGCAATTTATTCTGTTTTATTTATAAGTAATATATTTTGATAACTGCAAAGAAAGGATAATTCTTATTTCCACATTGCATGAAGTTATGTACAAGGAGATAAATGAACTCTAAAAATCACTTTTACAGACTTTTACAGACATCTGAAAGAGCACAAGGTGACTATTTGCTATTGTCCTTTTCACATAATAATTCATGATGGATAAATTGTCAATCAATAACTATCCAGACTCAGTGAAACGCTCGGTACAGTGATTTGTGACATATTACATTTGTATTTAAAAGGAAGTAACACACTACAACACATTAATGTGCCCAATGAGCTGATGCAGACGTGATACATAGGAAATAGAGGTAAAAAGCAAAAAACGACTTAAAATAGGCAATTTGCTCCAATTCAGCATTGGATGCTTAATCAAAGGGAAAAAGTGATTGATGCTAAATGAAAAAAAGTATTAATCTGTGCTAAACAAAAATGATCTTTCATCTTTTGATCCAATTTCATACTGTATTTAACTTTCCTCAAAATCTTTGTAATACTTTTCCATTACCAGAACTGCGCAACTGAAGACGAGTCCTCAAATTGTAAGAAAGGCATAGAAGCTCCTCAGAAGGTACAAGGAAAAACAATTTTCTTTATCCCAGAATTCAAAAGCATGTCTGGCTGACATAGACTAATCTGTGTTTAATAATGTTTTTTAAGACCATTAAGGGTATGGACAAAGTTATTACCAAGCATTTTTACATGAGTTTAGGATAATAGGAAAAGGGCCCATGGCTGTAATTTCCAAAGACATTCTAGAAATCTATAAAAAGAGACTGGATGCTCTGTGTCTCACTATATATTGTAGTCCCAATTTTTCTCCTCTGATAACTCCTCTGGCTACTTGTGGATTTGGGGATTCCTCACCTTAGCATGTACAGTATTATAGACTTTATATTTAAGTCCATAATATATAATTGTAATAATATATAATTGTAATATAATTGTTTATTATTTGATAATGTCTTCTCTTCAGGTATTTCTTGCTCAGTCGCTAAATATCTTCATTTTCTGGTATTCCCAGGATAAGGTACTTCTAAACTTATGCCATTATTTTTGCCATTCAGTATATCATAAATATAGACTTCAGCTAAAAAAATATGTTTTAAATCATATATAAACAATGCAGCAGAAAAGCTGTTGCAAACATAAGTTTTGAATTTTTTCTATTGTTTAATGCTTAAATCCTAAGCAATTAAACCAAACTGCAGCTCAGAATGTTTTTCTTTTGTTACTGTAACAGCTGTAAACTCCGAAATGCCTCTGTAATGCCATACATCCAATCTAAAAAATCTGGCATCTAAGTCTTGCAAAGATGCCATCTGTACAGTTGCAGCCATTCAAAATGGGTGAGGTATTTCGCGGCATACCCTGGTGGGCGTGTCACGGTATCACGTGGTATCACGCATTTCACGTGTGTCACGTGACTAACTATCCGGCGTCGCCTTGTAAAACCGCCAGGGGGAGCTTAACCTCTCATGTACAGCATTTGAGCCTTTAATTTTGAACTGTGTATTACAGCATGTTAATCATCAGTCATTAAAATGTTGGTATATTTTATGAAAGCAAGATTGCTCAGTTGGACAAAAGTACACAACCTACCTTTATCAGAAATATTTATGCATCAAAGCCTTTACTGAAGATATTACTAATAGTATTAATAATGGATGACTTTGGACAAGCTGTATACTCAAAGTATAATTTCTTTAGCACATTTGTACAAGCACCTGGAATCTGTCCAAGCCATACTTTGTCAGGCATTTTGTTTTACTTCAACGGGCATAAAAACTTCCTTGCTTTTAACAGGGCGTTTCATAATTTCTAGCTACGAAAATGATTTAAAATGCGACACCTATCATTCAACTAGAGCTTAAAATATCACAAGGAAAAATACACACCGGTATTCCATTTCTCCCTAAACATTGTAAGCTTCGAAGTCTTTAACTAACGTGATACCGGAGTCAACAAGCATACTTTTAGAATTTGATTAAAAGGGAATATAATATGGAATCGCGTATCTAAAGAATTTAATAATGGTATGATTATATCCGTGTACTGCGGCAGGGCTGTGTAGGGCTGTTTCGCCTGCCTGATCATGCAAGCTGTCTTGTAGCCTACTGGTCTAGGTGCGTGACCACCAACTGGCAGGTTGTGTGTTTGAATCCAGCTGGTGCTGAACTTTTCATTTTTATTTATTTATTTTTTAATCGTGTAACATAAACATATTACCGTATGCAAACTGTACTGTATACAGTATGTATATGTATATTTAATGTCTTAACTGTGCCCGTTTAATTGAATTAAAAAAAATTATTTAACACGAACATTAAGCTGTTTACATCTTCCGCCTGAGAACAGTCACCCGTTGCTACCCAACGCAGAATGGTGATTGGCTGACACTATCTGACACCCCTCTGATTGGAGAAAAAAGACGTGCTGGTTTGCTATACACACTGTGCCAGGAAGAGGATTTCTTTCTATTCAAAACGTGTATTTTAAAAGTTTAAGAAGTAAAAACCTTACAGCGTACACAGATTTCTAAACTGATCAGGATCGTTATCTTTGTCTTATGCATAATAATGTTCACCGCTCTGTCCAGCAAATTAATAATAAACTTTATTTTATATAGCGTTTTAAATGAAAAAGTAATTAGATTGCTCATAAACCTAATCACTTGCTTTTTCTTTTTATTTAGGCTCAGATTTCAACTATAGATCGTATTATTAATAACCATAATAACAACCAACCAACAAAAACAACCATATAAACATAATGGTGGTGTTGGACCTTCCAGTTTTATTTATTTTTTAATCGCGTAACATAAACATATTACCGTATGCAAACTGTACTGTATACAATATGTATATGTATATTTAATGTCTTAACTGTGCCCGTTTAAGTATTGAATATTCATATCTAATTTTACCACTGAAGGGAAATCTTAACATAAACATACAGTATATGGCTGGTCTCGGTACTTTAAAGAAAAAAATACACACCGGTATTCAATTTCTCCCTAAACATTGTAAGCTTCGAAGTCTTTAACTAACGTGATACCGGAGTCAACAAGCATACTTTTAGAATTTGATTAAAAGGGAATATAATATGGAATCGCGTATCTCAAGAAATTAATAACGATATAATTATATTCATGTTGCAAAAGAACTGCAACGGACATAAAAACTCCCTTGCATGGTTTCATTACGACCAGAATCGGTCTTGAGATATTTTTAACTTGATTTACAGTATTTGAGAGGTATGTCTTAACACCGATACTACAGTGCTTAAGTACTGCTCACGTATATGTTTCTAGGTTTATATTATGCATTTCATACGGTCAAATTACTTTTGAGCAACTAATAAGAAGCGCGAAACGGTATGCGTTTTACTTTCGTTTTGTGCTGGGACCCGTGGATTGATTAGAGATATCAAGTACATACAAGTCATTTTTTAAATGTTGTAGTTCGTCTTGAAAAAATGTTACGAGTACATCATCTATCAACAATTACACAGGTTCTGTTTTCATATTGCGGATTTTGGTTACGTAATATTATTTTCTAGATTTCACGTTGTGAATATGATGGGATGTCTGATGGGATGTTTCTAAAAATCCATCCTCTGTAAAACGTCTTCTCTAGTTGTCCTGCATATGTATTCGCTAATGAAGCTGTGTGTTCTGAGCCTGGATCTCTACATTTCTGTATGAACCAGCTTAGAGGGCTAAAGACAGCTTGTGTTTAAATTGACTTGATGTGACTTGTTCTGTGCCAAGTCACATTATTTTATAGCGTTTTTAAAGCGTTATCAAATACGGTGTTACTGTAGTTTACTGAGTCCCATGTCACATGGTCTGTGATTGAAACCGGTAAAACCGGTTTAATTCGTCACAGCCAGCACTCTTCAGGTGTGAGGGTCTTCTGCTCAGAATGAAACGCTAAAAAGTTTGTGTATATTCTAATGGTAGTGGGGGCGGGGTGTGTGGGAACAGGTTTGGTTGAAATTGCATTGATCTATGTTCTTCACACCTGAAACATTTTCTCTGAAAGCATTTTCTTCGCAGTTTAACCGATCTTGTTACAGCATGTTACAGTTTACTATTATTAACCATATTAATTTTAAGTGCTTAATGTAAAATCTTGTAAAAATATATTTTCATTGTTCAAATATACATTAAGTCTGACTATCATATAATAAGTTAAATACAAAACTAAAGAAAAAATAGGGTTAAATATAATTCAAAATATTTTGCTAACAATGTTAACTGTTTATGAATAATAAAATGTATTAACTAAGGAGTAGGATGGCACAGTTGTTAGTATGTTTTTTGTTTTGTTTCTTTTTCATAAATACAACAGTAGTACCTGATGTCTCAGTGGCTTTCAAAATTAAATTATGCATGCAAACCTGTGAACTAGAAAGATAACTAAGATATCCATCCATTATATTCCATAATATCCATGAAATATATGGCGCTGAAATACAGTACAGATGCAGCCATTCAAAATGGGTGAGGTATTTCGCGGCATACCCCGGTGGGCGTGTCACAGTATCACGCGGTATCACGCATTTCACGTGTGTCACGTGACTAACTATCTGGCGTCGCCTTGTAAAACCGCCAGGGGGAGCTTAACCTCTCATGTACAGCATTTGAGCCTTTAATTTTGAACTGTGTATTACAGCATGTTAATCATCAGTCATTAAAATGTTGGTATATATTATGAAAGCAAGATTGCTCAGTTGGACAGAAGTACACAACCTACCTTTATCAGAAATATTTATGCATCAAAGCCTTTACTGAAGATATTACTAATAGTATTAATAATGGATGACTTTGGACAAGCTGTATACTCAAAGTATAATTTCTTTAGCACATTTGTACAAGCACTTGGAATCTGTCCAAGCCATACTTTGTCAGGCATTTTGTTTTACTTCAACGGGGCATAAAAACTTCCTTGCTTTTAACAGGGCGTTTCATAATTTCTAGCTACGAAAATGATTTAAAATGCGACACCTATCATTCAACTAGAGCTTAAAATATCACAAGGAAAAATACACACCGGTATTCCATTTCTCCCTAAACATTGTAAGCTTCGAAGTCTTTAACTAACGTGATACCGGAGTCAACAAGCATACTTTTAGAATTTGATTAAAAGGGAATATAATATGGAATCGCGTATCTAAAGAATTTAATAACGGTATGATTATATCCGTGTACTGCGGCAGGACTGTGTAAGGCTGTTTCGCCTACCTGAACATGCGAGCTGTCTTGTAGCCTACTGGTCTAGGTGCGTGACTTCCAACTGGTAGGTTGTGTGTTCGAATCCAGCTGGTGCTGGACTTTTATTTTAACAAACATTTCTTCGAAAAAATAGGTAAGCGATATTATGGACAATCAATTGACTTTTATATTTCAAAATATCGCAACATGATCGATATTTGCGATATTTTGAATATATCTTCCCTTCTGACAGTGGTTCCTGCTTCTATTGTGTGTGTGTGTGCAACAGTAAATTTTTATAGAGAAATGGAGGCGGGACAGTATGCGTTACAATATAAACATTTATATTGATTTAAATCGTGTTCTGATTTAAATCGCAAACGCGTGTTTAATTATGTGTTTTTTAATCATGATCAGGCTAATGCATTTCTACATTTTCTGTATGAACCAGCTTAGAGGTTCATACAGAAAGACAGCTTGTGTTTAAATTGAGTGTAAGGTAATTTATGCTTCTAAAGTCATGGTCAGTATTGTTGTACTGTGCTGTACTGTGTCACATTATTTTATAGCGTTTTTATTGCGTTATTAAATCCGGTGGCGCTGTGTTAGTTTCCTGACTCACATTATTTAAACTGCGACACTGATCATTCATCTCTAAATAAACTTTATTTTATATAGCATTTTAAGCGAATAGGTAATTAGATTGCTCATAAACCTAATCACTTTTTCTTCATAAACACAGCGTGATTGCTCTCTGAAAATGCTTTTCCTTTATTTTTAAAGTAGGCTCAGATTTCAACTATAGATCGTATTATTATAAACTTTCTTGGAAAAATGTATTTTATGTAAACCATGTTTGCTATTAATTCATTTAGGGCTAAAATACGTTCATTGTCTTCTAATCGAGTCGAGTTGACATTGGAAGCCTGCCACACCCGGACCGTTAACGCATTAGCACGTCAAAGCCCATTGAGCCAGTATTGGCTTTAGTATCCCCCCCTTCTCCCCTCAATTCAATTCAATTCAAGGTGTTTTATTTACATGACAGATGGGTACAAGCAGTGTTGGGTACTGTATGTATATTGTAACGCTTACGGCAGACAGGCACTGTGTAGGAGCCGACGCACCAGAGCAGCGCCTGCAATTTTTATATTTATAACTTAGTTTTTAAAATTAGTCAAGCAATACGAAGCATCTCCTTTTACTTAGTGCCTGAGCATACTGCAACGCGTGTGAAGCCCATAAACGATATTAATTTTGGAACTTAAACATACAGTATATGGCTGGTCTCGGTACTTTAAAGAAAACATACACACCAGTATTCCATTTCTCCCTAAACATTTTAAGCATCGAAGTCTTTAACTAACGCGATACCGGAGTCAACAAGCATACTTTTAGAATTTGATTAAAAGGGAATATAATATGGAATCGCGTATCTACAGAATTTAAAGACCAGACAATCGCAAACTCGTTTTCAATAAAATTATTTTATTCATTCAGCAGTTTGTGAGAGGGACATCCAGCAGGGAGAGACACACACACCGGTTTTCATTGACAACATTGTTTTTTTTTCAATTCCTCTTGTCTAACAGGAATGTTTTGTTTGTGGACAGACTGTTAGACAAGAGGAAAAGACTGCCTCCTCCTACGAAGCATTTCGTTGATCCGATCACGAATTCTTTTCCAGTCGTACGCAGCAAGGGTTGAGAATCTCCGATTCACCATCGTACTAATGGTTTCCCGGAGATTGGGTTAAAAAAAAACAAAAAACATACTAACAACTGTGCCATCCTACTCCTTAGTTAATACATTTTATTATTCATAAACAGTTAACATTGTTAGCAAAATATTTTGAATTATATTTAACCCTATTTTTTCTTTAGTTTTGTATTTAACTTATTATATGATAGTCAGACTTAATGTATATTTGAACAATGAAAATATATTTTTACAAGATTTTACATTAAGCACTTAAAATTAATATGGTTAATAATAGTAAACTGTAACATGCTGTAACAAGATCGGTTACAAGCAGAAAATGCTTTCAGAGAAAATGTTTCAACCAAACTTATTCCCACACACCCCGCCCCCACTACCATTAGAATATACACAAACATTTTAGCGTTTCATTCTGAGCAGAAGACCCTCACACCTGAAGATTGCTGGCTGTGACGAATTAAACCGGTTTTACAGGTTTCAATCACAGACCATGTGACATGGGACTCAGTAAACTACAGTAACACCGTATTTGATAACGCTTTAAAAACGCTATAAAATAATGTGACTTGGCACAGAACAAGTTTACAACACAGTACAAAGATAAATGCTGACCATGACTTTAGAAGCATAAATTGCCTTACACTCAATTTAAACACAAGCTGTCTTTAGCCCTCTAAGCTGGTTCATACAGAAATGTAGAGATCTAGGCTCAGAACACACAGCTTCATTAGCGAATACATATGCAGGACAACTAGAGAAGACGTTTTACAGAGGGTGGATTTTTAGAAACATCCCATCAGACATCCCATCATATTCACAACGTGAAATCTAGAAAATAATATTACGTAACCAAAATCCGCAATATGGAAACAGAACCTGTGTAATTGTTGATAGATGATGTACTCGTAACATTTTTTCAAGACGAACTACATTTAAAAAATGACTTGTATGTACTTGATATCTCTAATCAATCCACGGGTCCCAGCACAAAACGAAAGTAAAACGCATACCGTTTCTCGCTTCTTATTGCTCAAAAGTAATTTGACCGTATGAAATGCATAATATAAACCTAGAAACATATACGTGAGCAGTACTTAAGCACTGTAATATCGGTGTTAAGACATACCTCTCAAATACTGTAAATCAAGTTAAAAATATCTCAAGACCGATTCTGGTCGTAATGAAACCATGCAAGGGAGTTTTTATGTCCGTTGCAGTTCTTTTGCAACATGAATATAATTATATCGTTATTAATTTCTTGAGATACGCGATTCCATATTATATTCCCTTTTAATCAAATTCTAAAAGTATGCTTGTTGACTCCGGTATCACGTTAGTTAAAGACTTCGAAGCTTACAATGTTTAGGGAGAAATGGAATACCGGTGTGTATTTTTTTCTTTAAAGTACCAAGACCAGCTATATACTGTATGTTTACGTTCCAAAATTAATATCGTTTATGGCCTTCACACGCGTTACAGTATGCTCCTATTCTTTTTATGCTCAGCTACTAAGATTTCCCTTCAGTGGTAAAATTCAATATCTACAACGGGCACAGTAAAGACGTTTACAGTAAGTCTTTCTACGACAGACCAACAGACCACGAGTGCCCCTGTCGGTCAACCAATCACGCACCGCGGTACCCCGTGTCATCATACCTGCGGTATCTGTACCGCGGTGTCTGTACCGCGCACTTTGAATGACTGCATCTGTATGTGCTAGCACTTGTGCAATGTCACAGATGCATGTAGACACAATAGTGTGGCATTACGTGGGGGCGTTTTCAGTGTTGAGGCAGAGCCATGAATTAAGGGCGACACATTGCCTTCACAACCAGAGCTGTTTTAGCTTATTAATGACAAGCAGAAGCTTGTGCTCTTTAAGAACACACTGAACACCTCCCGGAAGGACGAGCAGCCCCCACAAGGGGAGGACCATTCCACTGACAGTCCTGGAGAGGATTATAACCGAGTGTAAAGCCATTGTTTTTCCTTCATTTTTCTTTTGTTTTCTTTTCTTTTTCACCTGTCCCACCGTGTATCTTCACCAGGGCAGGCTGAAATTTTCCTCCCATGTCCTGCCTTTTCATCTGTCACCAGGACAGGTTGAGTTTTTACTTTTGTTTTGGCCTTGCGCTCCTTGCTCTCCCAGACTGGACCCTGTTAAATAGGTTAAGTCCAGCCTGGCTGCCACTGTGCACAGTGGTGTATTTTTCTTTTGCATTTTTCCCCCCATTTTGTATTTTGTTCTGGTTTTCCTCCGCCCCCTCAGATGGGACATTGACTTTTACCGGTGCTTGCCGCTGTTCTTCCCACTCCTGCATTTTACAACAGATTTGTATCGTATGTAAACAGCATAGGGAAATAGAAGTTTCATAAATCACTAGACAGCAATACTCCACATTCAGAAACTTAACCCTGGTTCCTCCATCTTTGATTGTTAAATACAGAACAGAATACAATTTTTGTAGCATATTAGGGTATATAAATATATGCATTGTAATTAGCAAATAAAATTAAAAAATAATGTATAACTAGCTATTTAGACAAAGCATTGAACAGAATAATTATTATTCTAAGAAACAAAATAGCATGTGGCATCATTTATGGTTGATATAGTTCAGTGCTAGATTTCCTCTTTAAAATGATCTTCTAAAGGAGGGTCAAGGAATTAAACAACGAATGTGCTGTATGTCATCTGCAGTTATGATGGGAATTGTAAAATCTAGAGACAGAGGGCACAATGCATCTGTGTAAAGTGTCAGGATGAAATGTCTGGATTATCTCCATGGGGCTCTTTAAAGCCTTGACGAGTGGATGCCTAGCGTAGAACTGACAAGACACAAAGCGACCTCCGTGGTTGTTGAGGATTTGTGAGTTGCTCTGCCTTCAGCTGTCAACCTATTAGATTGATAGGAGAGATCAGTCCATCAAACAAAATGTCACTAATCTACACAATTCCCCTTGGCCTTCACATGTGCTCCGATTAAAGTGTGAATTTCCAGTGCAGGACCGAGAGTTCCTATCAAATCTCTGAACAATATCCAATTGCTGAATGGAAGCACGTCACTGTCATTGTCAGTTCATTACACCAATTAATCTACATGGCCATCAAAAAGTACTGGGACAGCTAAGTTTTCATTTTTCTAATTTTTCTTTACTGTCAGGTTAATTCTTTATGTGCTCTTTAGATGCCAATCCATCTCAGGGCACACACAGATACAAAAACATGCATCCACTCACACCAAGGCCATTTTTTTCAGAGCCCAATCAACCTACAAGTAGGTGTTTGGAGTGTGGGAAGAAACTCGAGCACCAGGAGGAAACTCACACAAACACAAGAAGAGCATACAAACTCCATGCAGATAGCAGCTCAGGAATTGAAACCAGGACCCCAGCAAAGTGAAGCAATGCTTTGCCAAGCCATTCCTCCATCCACTCCATGCTTGCCTTGGAGTATTCTTACTTAGCTATGTTGATCTCTAGATTTAAATCCAGGTGTGAATGATTTCTACATGGTGTAAAATACATGAGCAACTAGGTTTAAATCTAGAGATTAGCATAGCTTTCCACTTCTTGCTCCTGATGAACCCCTTGATTGAAATTGCTGCATGTTTTTGGTCATTGTCATGTTGTTTGTATAAAGGCTGCCTAAACAGCTCATAAAAACAAAGGAGTTAGCCCTGTGCAGGTTCCAACAGTCAAAGTCCAATAGACTATAATAAACCACAATCAATAACCAAAGTCTAGAAACAGGCCAAAGTCCAAAACCAGGTAGGTAGTCCAGAGACAATAAACAAAACACCAGGTGCTGGGAGAGATAAAAAATGTATTACAGGAAAATAGGCAGCATAGGCCAGCAGCCCACTGAAGCTAGCAGGTGTGAGCCTGGTCAGTACCTGGATGGGAGACCTCCTGGGAAAAAACTAAGGTTGCTGCTGGAAGAGGTGTTAGTGGGGCCAGCAGGGGGCGCTCACTCTGTGGTCCACGTGGTTCCTAATGCCGCAGTATAGTGATGGGGACACTATACTGTAAACAGGTGCCGTCCTTCGGATGAGACGTAAAACCGAGGTCCTGACTCTCTGTGGGCATTAAAAAAATCCCAGGGTGTTTCTCGAAAAGAGTAGTGGTGTAACCCCAGCGTCCTGGCCAAATTTCCCATTGGCCCTTACCAATCATGGCCTCCTAATAATCCCCCTCTATGAATTGGCTTCATTACTCCCCACTAATAGCTGATGTGTGGTGAGTGTTCTGGCGCACTATGGCTGCCGTCGCATCATCCAAGTGGATGCTGCACATTGGTGGTGGTGGAGGGGAGACCCCATTACCTGTAAAGCGCTTTGAGTGGAGTGTCCAGAAAAGCGCTATATAAGTGTAAGCAATTATTATTATTAATTAAAACTAACGAACAAAAAAAAAGAACTGACTTGAGCTAGTAAAGCAATAAAGACAAGGAGGAGTATACTAAGAACAGGAAGAAACTCAGGTAAGTCAAGATCTGGAGCTCAAAGCAGAGTTAAACAATACTGAGCACTGCAAGGCCTAAGAGCAGAGATTATATAGGTCTGAGGAAGGGAGGCATGGAGCACTAGGCAATCAGTGATTGGCTTGGTTTGTGTCTCTGCTGTGCAGCAGGACCACCAATCAGGGCTTGGGGCTCCCTCTGGTGGGGAGATGATGGAACCATAACACTATGGTGAAAACACAATGTTTCTGTTAAGAATTTACTCTGCTGATGCCACTAATAGTTACATAATCAGTAAAGACAAGTGAGCCAGTTCCAGGTGCAGTCATGTATGCCCAGGCCATGAAATTAACTCCACCTTGCTTTAGATTAAGCTTAGAAGTACAAAGAAAAGTTATGAGAGTTTTATGGGGAGATAAGACCAAAATACACCTTTACCAAATTGATGAGAAGGTAATTATGTGGAAAGAAAGAGAAGTGCAGATGCTCCAAAGAACACTACCTCAAACTATTGAGCATAGGAATGTACTGTGGTAGTGCAAGAAAACATTACACAGCCTCATCTACCATCCAGGGGAAGATCAAGATCTGTTTGTCCCTGATATTGGGAACAGGGGTACAGTATCTTATTTAGAGGGGGCACAACCAGTCCAAAAACAAAAGCCCTTCCTCTGGTGCACCATGGACTTTGAATGTGTGAGACAGGACCAAGTAGCACATTGTTTGCAGTGACACTGTGATGTAAGTACAGTATTTGAAAGCTACTACACTCTTTGTGGGGAAAACTGCATTTCTAACCAAAATCTAATGATTGTAAGAAGTGAAAGAATTCTCCTCTAATAGTTATTTTATTGTTTAAAAAAATATTTTATTGTAATATATGGTCGATTTTTAGTGTTTATACTCTGCCATTCTATTCTTATGCAACGCGAGATCTGAGAGGTCGTGCTGGACACCTGAACAGCGTAAGCAGAAATGACACATACTTTACATACTGTATGAAGAACAGACCCAAATGTCCAGGAATCATTTCAATCCTGGTCTGCACCAGAAATTCATCATGATCATGTTGTAGCACTTACAAACCAAGTGCCACAAAGCATTATAGTTTGTGAAACAGAAGCCCATCGCTGACCACCAGAAACATCAACTCCTATTTTCACATCTTCTCAAAATACTTTGACAGCAAAATAAATCCCATCAAAGTATACTGCGCTATTCTCTAACTTAAATCCAGTTACATTTATAGACAACCTGTCTGCAAACCTGTAAGACTTCAATTTCATAAATATGAAGTAAATAACACATGAAATATAATAATTCTTAAAAGACATAGCTATGAATGGAACAGCAAGAAGAAGAGTGTGGAAGTACCACCAATAATGGTTAACATTACTGCTTAAATTGTGCTTTAACGTTCAGTAATACACTCTAAAGTATACACTATAAAGTAATACACTTTCAACGATTTCCATCAGGGGGTGCCAAATGTACACCAATTCTTATTTTTTGCATTCTTACATCTGAAATTGACTTACTGAAAGAGGCAAAAAGCAATGTTAGCAGCTAAATAAATCTCTGCTCATGTACTCCTGCTTCTTGCATTTTAAGTCCCTGAATGTATGGTCAAGTATGGTGCTTCTCTCTGTAGTTGCAAGGATTACCAGTCTCTGGAGACTCTAAGCTTACCCAGCATTAAATAAGAAAAACAAGGCTCACAAACTATGAGCGGCTTGTTGTAACAGAAGAAATAAGGTTCTTGATCCCGAGATGAAGTGAAACAGATGAGTTTATTGCATGCAAGGAACAATAAAGCCGAAGTCTTGTTTCCCGCAAGAAACAACAAAACCGAAGTATTGTTCAACGTACTGTTACAAACTTTTGGGTTATATAGTGTTTTCTTCTCCGTTTCTGACGTCACTCGGTATGATGGTAAAGAGGGGGGTTCATGGTATTTGGCCAGTTTACGATGTTCTGGGCAAATGGTCAGTTTAACATTACACCCAGGGGGGTTCCTAGCTGGCATCTGCAATCCTTATCAGTTAACCCCCTTTCCTGCCATAAACCCCTGCTTGTGACTTGGAAGTCTAAACCCCCTACAGAAAAGATTAAATTCAAACCCCCGTCTTCACATCTTTCTTCATTCCCCCCTTATAAAATATGGCATACGTCAGTGTAGCCTATTTTTATACATACAATGTCAGGGCAGATCCTTTCCTTTCTTGGCGAACAGGTATGTATTGCCATGACATTGTACGTTCCACGGTTATGGCAAGATGTGATACATGTTTTTGTGCACGTGATGATTACAATTATACATATAAACAATACTACTCCTACAGATAAACACTATAAAAAGGTTCCACCCCAGGCCCCAAACACAGACTTTACCCAAAACCCAATTCCCCAATTTTCAGTATAATAGTCCTGATATTTCTGTCCCTCATTGTAAATGTGTTGGGCCAGATCTGAGATGTGCTCAGAATTATCAGGGATATATGTGCAGCATTCAGTGCCAATTACTGCACAAGTTCCTCCTTGGGCCGCCAGTACATAATCTAAAGCTAGTCGGTACTGCATGGCCACTGTTCTGAGGGCTACCATCTCATCATTAACAGCCTTCAGACTAGATGAGGTAGACTTTGCTAATTCTTCTAAAGTCGAGGCCATTTGAATTAACTCTCGACTCAGAAAGTTCATGCCGGCTTGTGGAAATATTATACCTAAATAATATTCCCAATCAGCCAATTTTCTTTGTGGTCTGTGGTTAGGTCCGAAGGGGGTGTGGGTTTGAACACGGATATGAGGAACCACATATCCTAAATAACATGAGCCAGACCACTGGGCTGGCAACCATGGGTAGGCTCGTTTTCCACAAATGAAATATGTTCCGTTTGGCGCTCCCCATGCCTCTGAAAATAAGAAACTTATACCGAATTGTGGGGTGTGCCGATCCCATCCTGGAATTTGGGAGGTAGAGGTGGATATATTTGCAGCGCTGGTAAGGTTGCAACGACTCCATCCAACCAAGTGCAGACCAATTAGTGTGCTGAAAACATATGTTTCCCTCACGTTCCTTATTGAGAGTCAGGTATGGTGGTGTATGGCTTCTGTTATATTTAGGAGCGTAAGAGCCTGTGAAACTCGTGGGCTCTAAGCCTCGCTCCTGTAGATATTGTAATGTTGTGCAGGTTAAAGCCGTGTTATGGCAACCCCCCATAGTTTGTCATATTAAAATCTCCTAAATTATCCCTCCAAATGATCATGCCTATGACTTCCTCGCGACGCCAAGTAATGGCTCCCATAGGAAGTCCTCCCTGTACATATTTGGGTAATGCGGCACACACCCAGCAGGCACTTTGGTTGGTTTTCTTAGCTGTCAGATAGGAGAGGCCTAAAAAGGAATTAATTCCATGTTCTCCTTTGTGGGAGAGATGATCATTAATCCCTGCGGAACATAGTTCTACAGCAACAATTATCATTATTGACAGAAATGATTTCATTCTGGGTCTGTAAATGGGGATGAGGCTCGTCGGCAGTGTGGCGCGTGGATCCAGCGATCTTTTCCTTCCACTCGAACCGCAGACTCGGTTGTCAACAGGATCTGGTAGGGTCCGTCCCACCTGGGCTGGAGAACCTGTGAAGGAAATTTCCTGATCCACACCCACTCTCCTGGGATGAGGTCGTGCCCTCCTTCAGGTGGTGGTCCCCACGCCTCCAGGACCTGCTCGCGGGCTCCTTGGGTGGCCTCTGTCAGCTACTTGCAATAATACAAAGGAATGGTTGATCCCTCTGAGGAAACCCCAGTCTCAGCACCTGTAAGAGAACTTGTTTCAAATTATTAAAGGCGGCTTTTGCTGCAGGAACCAAGGCAATCTTGTCCTTGTACTGCACTCCCCCCTTAAGCAGATCTGTTAAGAGTTGTGCTCACCCTGCAAAAAACATATTACCCAGGCCCTGTTAAAATTCCACAATGCTAGACACAAAAGGGCCTTATCATAACTGCTTCTATTAGACACTCTAAAGCTGAAGCAACTCAGACTTGTGGGTTTCCTCGTCAGGGGAAGCACTCAGAATACCATCAACATACTGAGTGATCACAGCCAGTTGAAGCCACGTGATACCCTGTTCTGCATAGTCATTCTTTGTAATGCATAATATTTCAACCCAATAGATCTGGGATCAAACCACCCATTAAAATCTGGTACTCGGCAAGTAAAACTTGCTGTCCCAATACTCCTGTGCCCTCCTGCCATCTTCCCCTATACATTGCTATATAGTACACTGTTGAACAGAGGAGTGAAACAAGCATGACAGTAGTGCTCCAGTATCCCCTAACAGAGAAACCACCACTCCATTAACAGTACATTTTTAACCACTGGACTGGGACAGACTTAGGGAGGCTACAAGGGATTTACAGGATCTAATCGTTAGGTAAACAGATTTTCTCACAAGACGTTATTCTCCCCAGTCTCGATTCTAAACCTACAGCGTTTCAGCATGTCTGGTTTCGAGACATTCGAATAAAACCAAATTGTTTCCACTATTGCAACTAATTGTATAAATTACAATTTATAATAATACAAAAACTGTTTAACTACTTTTACGTCCACCTGTACTGTACTTATACGTTTCAGACGCTCTTATATTTTCCAATCTCCTTAAGTTGATTTTCGTCAAGTCTCTGTAGTTACGTCTCTAGCCAGTCCCGCTGGCTAAACACACTCACACCGTCATTTAGTAGACCAAAACTCACAGTTGCACACATACATGCCGGCACACAAATTCATAAAACACACATATACATCGAGAATATATTTTTCTCTTCGTAATACAATGTGCTGTATTCTTGTTTTACTCCTACATGAATCATTTTAATTCCTGAAGCGCACTCCAGGTTCGCTGCATTTCTAATTTCGGGTGCGGTACTTTAGCCCACCGGTCAATATCTTACGGTTTTGGATTTGATCGTATGGGGGAAATCAGGGAAGGTAGGTGCGATTGCAGACCCCCTCGACGGGGTGCGAGACAGTGTTAGAGTGGCGCTGTCATCAACGGCACCAGCCCCTGCTACATCAAGTCCTTTCCCACTTCGAGTGAGAGTACAGATCTGCGGGCGCCCTCCCTCTAACAGGGGAGACCCTGATCCGTTTTTATCACACTCATACCAAGTGTTATCCCAATCAGACCCCCCTTCTCCATATGGCCACTGAGGGAATTGATCCCAATTATTTTCGTTTCCTGCCTGTTTGTTCCCCTGTGGGAGAGCAGGACATAACTTAGTCGCTGGCTGCAGCACATTACCCAGTGCAGCGTGACCAGGAGTTAATTCCTAATTCGTTTCTCATTCTCCTGTACTGCCTCTTTTAGCTTTTTTTTCCTATACTCTTTCGTAGCGAGTAAAGTATATTTTCTTCCGGGTTTTTATTTTCCCCGTAAACACACTTTTAAGTCACATCCCAATTTATTTTTTTTCGTCATGTATCTGCCACTACTGGTGCCGGCCGTGCACCAGGGTGGGAGCTACATGCTTGTGCTTTTGCCAATCAATACTCATATATGCTTTCTTTACAGGCGTCTTCGCCCCAAATTCCCTCTGACAAACTCAGCTTTTTCCATATTTTTCTCCTTCTTTTCCGTCAACTTACACTTTTCCGATATTTAAACGGACCCTTCCACCACTTTCTCAAACCATCAGTTAGCGCACATGTTCAGTCTCTTTAAGATTTACTTTTGTCGTGTGTGAGGTAACAGCTCATTCAGTAGGGGGATGTTTTCACTTGGAAAAACCTGTGCATTACTGCACTCATTCAGCCAAGGGCGTCTGTTACCTCCGGATCTAAATACCTCTCAGAGACTTTAGAGAGGACTTACACCGCACTGTTCACAGGTAAGAAACGAGACCTCGAAAACCCCCTTTCTTGATCAGTAATTCACCATCCCCAGAACGCCAGCATCGCTGCTTTTGCCCCGGGGTGGACTTACGCACTGAGCTCAATCAGGGCGATTCTCGGGTCTCAACGTCCTTTAAATCCTGCTACTTAATGCTTTGCTCTTTTATTATGAGGTGTGTTTATGTTAGTGTCGTGCGTGTGTATATGTATTTCACAAACAAGGAAAACACCAAAAACATACATACATATATCTCCTCCACTCCTGCTTCCTTTAAAACAAAAAAAAACCACGCCACGCCAATCTGTGCACGATCAAGGCGTAGCTAATCTCAGGACCCCGGGCGTAATTAAAGCCCACACCAATCCTGGATTATACGTGCATTTAATGCACCACTCAGCTCCAGAACCCCGGGCGCAATTAAGGCCCACACCGATCCCGAGCCACAGAACTCCGGGTGCAATTAAGACCCACACCAGTTCTGACCTTCAGAACTCCGGGTGCAACTAAGACCCACACCAGTCCTGAACTACGTGCATTTAATGCACCACTTGCTCTAGAACCCCGGGCGCAATTAAGGCCCACACCGATTCAGAGCCTCAGAACTCCGGGTGCAATTAAGACCCAAACCAGTTCTGAGCTTCAGAACTCCGGGTGCAATTAAGACCCACACCAGTCCTGACTTCACGGTAAGGGTCCAAAACCTGTTCAAAACTCCACGCGCAATTAAGGCATACACCAGCTTCGAACGCCTGTACACAATACCGCGGAACCCCTGCCAGACCAAATTCTGGGCTTACAGCAAACAACCCATTACATACACCGGTGCCTTCCCCGGGCCAGAGGAATTCAGAAACTCACGTTTACTCCGTCATCTCGGGCGATTCTCGCAGGGAGCAGAGATTTCCCAATCGGTCAGAGAGAGTCGGGACTTTTAAATAAAAGAGGAGTCCTTACCTCTTAGTTATGTGCGCGCTGACCGTCTCTCCTGCCGATGGGAAGTTCTGCGCCTTCTGGAGCATCCGCCGACTACGCCAAATTTGTTGTAACAGAAGAAATAAGGTTCTTGATCCCGAGATGAAGTGAAACAGATGAGTTTATTGCATGCAAGGAACAATAAAGCCGAAGTCTTGTTTCCCGCAAGAAACAACAAAACCGAAGTATTGTTCAACGTACTGTTACAAACTTTTGGGTTATATAGTGTTTTCTTCTCCGTTTCTGACGTCACTCGGTATGATGGTAAAGAGGGGGGTTCATGGTATTTGGCCAGTTTACGATGTTCTGGGCAAATGGTCAGTTTAACATTACACCCAGGGGGGTTCCTAGCTGGCATCTGCAATCCTTATCAGTTAACCCCCTTTCCTGCCATAAACCCCTGCTTGTGACTTGGAAGTCTAAACCCCCTACAGAAAAGATTAAATTCAAACCCCCGTCTTCACATCTTTCTTCAGGCTTCATAGATCATAACCACATATAATGGAGTGGTAATTAATACTAGTCTTCTGCATGAGAGAGATGCCACCTGTGTTTTCTCCCAAGTGTGAAATTAATCATGTTCTCTCAATTGACCTACAACTGCTTCTGTCTGCAAATGACATGATCCACATAATTTGTGTTTGCTTCCTGTCCTCACAAAATGATGTGTACTTCAGACATGTATGAACAAAAATAAAAAAAATACATTATTGGTGCTGACCTGCAAAAAAGAAAGAAAAACAAAGGTGCATGTGAATAAGTACTAGCATAATTAACATTCAGTTTTATTACCATGTCATACTTCAGAATTATACTTTATGCTCATTCAATCACAAACATGAATGAATAGGGAAACCTGAGATATGCTCAAGAGCATTGGAGGAAACTATCCATTCTATGTATGTAAGCTTTATTAAATAATAAATTTAATAAAGACACTGTCTGTTTGGATGGGGATGTCCAAGTTTGATGGTCTGGCCAGATCCTGACTAAAATATGTTTTTGCTTAAACAATTCCTAACTTCTGACCATGCTTGATGTGCTTCTTGCAGGCTCATCCTGATGCAGAACAATACATGTCATTACACAGTAGATAGAACAAGGCATTCTTTGAGATGGCAAGAAGAGAATGTGACAGTTATTCTATATAAATACTACTTCTCAGATCTGAGTGCCATTGAAAAGTTATTGATCTGGTGATCTGGGATGACATACTGTATTGGAACTAGTACTCAGAGACCAGTAAACAAGTTCAGGCTTGACAAGGCTGCCCATTGTTTTATCTTTTTAAAATGGGATGCTTTTAAAAGGAGGGCCATATGATGGTGCAGTGGTTAGCATTGCTGCCTTACAGCACTGGGATCTTCAGTTCAATTCCTGAGGTGCTATCTGTGTGGAACTTGTATGTTTTACTCCTGTTGGTATGGGTTTCCTCTGGATGCTCTGTTTTCATCCCACAATCCAAAGACATTCTAGTAGGTTAACCAGCTGCTGTTTCTAAAGGATGACATGTTTTCCAATGCTGGTTATTTTAGTGTAATCCAACAAGTAGTTTCTGCATCAGTCTGGGACACAGGACAATGCTTATCCTGTAGATAATTTTATAAACTGATTTTGCACAAGGGTTGTAATGCATGGCTGCCATTAGTTAAGGGTTGAACCAGTCTGAATGTATCACTATTCCAAATGTAATATTGTGAACTGGTGCGCACCAGAGTGTTTTGTGAGTCTAGGGCATTGACATTCCTGCCCTCAGTATCCCAATTTTTTGGGAAAAATACCATGTATAAACTATGCTATAACATTTTAAATAGCAGATAGAGAAAATTTGTGTTGATACAACTTTATTATTTGGTGTATTATATAACAAACTGTAATTCAGTGTTTTATACACTTAGTATTCCATTCACATTTTCAGTTGCATTACCACAGTAGGACAGGACAAACAGCTGGTTCCATAATCACATTACACATATGCATAGCATATACTTCAAGAAGTCAATTTGTAAAACTAAAACTTTTGAAGACTTCATATAGTTAAAAATATAAGCTTTCAGTTCTGTCATTCCATATTTATTAAATTTTGTACATTACAATAGTCTGAAAAAATATTAAAAAATTAAAATCCCATGGGGATACAGTTATTTTTTAAGTATATATTAAAACACTCTCCATATTGCCTCACTCCAGTTCTTAATAGACTAGAAAATAGTCTAGTAGGGCCTAATTAAAAAAAAGTACTTGTTGTGTTGGTAAATATGAATATTTGATATAACATTGTGTAGTATAATATTTAAATCTGCTTCAAAAGTGTTTGATGTGGGATTATTTACAACAAAGAACCCTGTAAAATGTTAATTGTAATCAAAATGAACAGACATGCATTTGTCCTTTTTTAAAAAAAACAGCAGTTTAAGTAACAGTTTATGCAGCACAGGTAACTAATATAAATGAGATTAATCACAGTATTTATAGAGAGACATTTTTTTCTCTCAGTATTTTCAGGCATTTCTGTTTTTGTTCCTCTCTGCTCATAAAAAATGCTATCTTCAGCACAAGAATGGTGTTTTTGCTTCCAGCTCTTAAGTAATGTCCATTTACTCTGCAATGCTTGTGGAGAACTTTACTCTGAATAATACTTACATTTCCATTCCTAAACAACAGGTCTTCCAAGCACGCCTTCCATTTTTTTTTTTTTTAATGCCAGCTGTCTCACCTTAATTTCATTCAGTTCAGTCGGTATTTTGATGTTAAATATTTTGGAGTCATCTCAGTGAATGTAAAAGGGGAAGAAGCACATGTTCCAGTAACAATACCCATTAATGTTTGCACCTTCAATCTGATGAAGTATCTCATCTTTCACTTTTCTGCTCAGATTGTAATGCAGTCCACTTTATGGTGAAATCAAGTCTCCATCAGGGTATTTGATTTTGAAGTGGCTGGGCTTCTACTTTATTGTCATTTTGCTGGCGACGTGAACATTGTTTCTTTGAAGAAAAAAAGAGAAATCACAAAAAGGAAAAAGACTCCTAATAATCCCTACACAATATTCCCAAATAAATTATCAATATGAATCACTAATCAGTAATAATTCCATAATTAATATTTCTAGAAATGGTGATTACCCACTACAGTATAGTGTCCCTACCACTATACTGGGATATTAGAACCCACACAGACTGCAGGGGGGGGGGGGGCACCTCCCACTGGTCCCACTACCACCACTTCCAGCAGCAACCATAGCTCCCCAGGAGATCTCCCATCCAGGTACTGACCATGCTCAACCCTGCTTTGCTTTAGTGGGTAGCCAGTTGAGAGCTGCAGGGTGATATGGCTGCTGGCTTATCTATAATATACATTTTTAAAATGCCTGACTGTAATTTGATTAGTTCAAAAATGCATTTTAGAACAAAAGACAAGACTGTATCAGATACAAGGTTAAGGTTAAGGTTCTCTCTTAGCTAACTTTAGGAAAATGTGTTATCTTAAGTGAAATTAAAATTGCTAATACAAATAATTTTTGACAAAACTTTTAAAAGGAACTAATGTCATCTCTGAATCTCTGGTACCACCATAATTATTCCATAATAGCCCAGCAAAATGTCCAAGCTGTTATCAGCTATTTAAGTCTGTAAATAAGCAAAGTTTAATTTGTGCTGTACAACAAAGATAAAAAATGAAGGCCCAAATCACTAATTTTACACCTACAAAAATGGGAACATCCATAAACCACTGTGACTGTACATTAAAATGTGATTTAGAGGTTGGCTCTCAAGTGTAAATAGATGCATGCTGATAAGGAAACCGAATGAACCAGTGATACAAATCAAAGAGAATTTCAAAACTGTGAAGGACTGAGGGATGAGCACAGTCAGAGGAGTTTGAAGAGATACCTGTGATGAAGAAATGCCATTTAAATGTTTGTGTTGGTGTGGATTGCTGTATATGTTTAATGCCCCCCCACTTTGTGTTATGCAGCAAGAAGCAGGGATATTATGAATTTCACTGTGAACTTTACTAAAAGCTGCAGTAGTTTGCACTACACATGGGTCAGTAGCATGTAAGTGCACTGTAGACCCTTAGTGCTATAGGCAAAGTGTTCCCTCCGCACTCCTCCTTTCTGATCAACCTGACACAGTTCAGGTCCCGGATGTTTCTGAGTATGTAAAATCATTGCATACATTTTTTTCATTAAATAAGCTAATAAGCAAAAATAATTATAAATCTTTTGGAATCTAAATCTTCATATTCCCATCTCTGCCTGATTAAGTGTACAGTCAATTTTGTATTTTTGTATTTTTTTTTTGTATTCTTATTTTGTTTCTATTTTTTCAAAAAATATTTTTCTTTGATTTACAGAGCTACATTTTTACCAATTTCTCTTTGATTTTTCTGGTAGTATCAGATGTATTTGTAGTATTGTAAAGTATAGACAGGATCTTAACAGTTCAGTTAAATAGTGTGTAAACTGTGGTGCTATCATTTGTTGATAGGTTGATATATCACTATAGTTGTATTTAAACAAGGGTACTCCACCCAGAGTTCAGCCTCTGCCCATTGATAACATTAGTTTGCCAAGTTAGTGCTAAACTTCAATTCCTAAACCCCACTTGTGGGCAAAGTCTGTTTGTAGGAAATTTGCACATCGGACAAATTGGTTTGTGAGTGCACAGAGGGCTTTGAAAATTTAAAAATATGGCCCATAGATTCATATCAAACAGATGTACTGAAGTGCAAAAATAGACACCAAATGATGGGTGGAAATTAATAACTGAAATTGAGGTGCAATAGAACCTAAGGGTTTATAATACTGTACATGGCAGCAGAGTGACCCAAGTACAAGCAGAACTACATATACCTGATCCTAAGTTATCTCTTGCATGTAATCTTTCATTTCTAGGGAGCAAGCATCTATTGGTGTTAGTGTTTATGCACTACACAGGCCACATATTAACAAGTGTTACTGTAAATGTTTATATAGTTATGATACACTTAATACACTTAGTAGATTTTCTTTTTTTGGAAAAAAAAATTGATAGAATCATTCCACTTTCTAGGTGTTCATAAACTAATGCTGGGCTCACAGCAATTCATGAATTATCCTGCTTAGCAGAAGAGAAAGCTTAAGGATACATTGATGGAGAAAAGCAATAGATCATTTATATTTACAGTGTGGTGAAAAAATAAGTATACCCCCTTAAGATGTTATGGTTTAACATACTTAGACATAGTGTATTTAACCTTTACTGTATGTAGTCCTCATCAAGACCTAAGAGTACATAGAACTAACCTAATTTAACAAAAACAAGTTGTATTTTGACATTATTTATTAAAAAATAAAGCCCACTCTCATAATCAAAATAAATTCAAAAGAAAAACATTTTAATTACATTAGAATTTATGATATTTTTTTACTTCTTCTAATAAACTGTATATAGTTAAACACATTAAAGAAAAAAAAAAAACTTTCATACCTGTAATTTTATCAGTAGCCATATTCCTACCACAAACAGGGCCACACCAAAACAGCCAACAGCTGTTGATATTGTGATGCTTTTAATTTCTGGAGGGGGGTTCCAAAATGCTAGAAGATAATATGAGGTCAGATGTTAGTTATCTAATTTCAGCTATACTGTAGTAAGCACATTCTACAGTATAAGCATTGTTACCACGAGCCTAGGAGCAACACGCGCTCAGTGTTACCCCCAATAACCAGCGCATTCTCACAGGGAACCACAGCATCTCTCAGCTCCCGTTAATTATCAGTTAGGCACATCCCCATCATCCAATTATTTATGGATTATGATTATTTAAGATCCATTCCCTGCCTTTTCAGTGCTCCAACATTGAGCTGCACTCAGTTCCTCTCCACTGAGCTTGGAGCACTTGGAACTCGGCCTACCTTTCATCACGGTCTCTATATAGCAGGGACCGGATTATAAAGAATACAACCAACTGAAATACAGCATAAGGTCACTTCAATCACAAGCTTTGCACGAACTGTATCCTTCCTTACATGTACTTGGCTTCTTATTTTCTTAACCAGAAACAACTGGCAAGGGGTCTCTTGGTACCCAGCAAAACTGCATTTTTGCTATTTCCTGGATAGTTTATATCAATAATTTACATTCTAGTACACTTTGTAGACTAGTGAACTTTACAGATACAGTTATACAGTTAACTAGAGTTTGCAGTTATAATGACGATTATAAATGCAGAAGCTGCAAAAATATTTAGAAAAAATGTCATAACCTGAAAAAAGAACTAACAATGACAATATACACAACAATTTCCAGGATTATTTTCTGTTGCTCCAAGCAAATAAAAGCAAAATTTAAAAGCCTTACGTGAGGAAATAGAAGATGTGAGGTTAACCTGTAACCTAGGGTTCTCCACAGAGCAAGAGAGAACATCACTCTTGAAGAGTTTTAAAGTCAGTGAGCTTGAGAGGTTGTAACAGCCAGTGATATTGTCCCTCAGATCAGTATCATGCCTGGCATCCATTGTCACATTAAGAGCTTGATTATTTAAGAGCCAATGAATCTTTCCCATAGGATATCCTCCTTTGGTTGTGCAGGTGTAGGTTTTTGCCACACCTTCTATTTTAGGCTCGCTTAGAAGCTGAAGATCAGGCCTACTATAGTTTGCTGCAATGAAGAGGGGAGAAAGATGAATCAATGTCTCATAGCTCTAGAATATCACTTCTTGCATTTTTACAATTCTAGTGTGACTTACTAGCTCAAGAGCAGGTGAATGGCATTACCTCCGCATTTAGGAATTACAAGTTATATAAATGGTATGTGTTCATATGAAACTTTGATAGAAAAGTACTGCAAAGTATTTAGTCATTTAGTTTAATTATTTCTAACCACTCTGCTTACATAAGAACGAAAAAAAATGTGTTCTTTTTATTTCTAAATGAGCCACCGTTCCTCTTCAGTGTTTTCAATAGAACATTCTACTGTTTTATTATTAAGGTATTTTTTATTTATTTGCAATATAATATTGTATAATATTTTGTTTATTTATAAGATGGAATTTAATGAGAATGTGAAGAACAGACAATGCTTACAGTATTTTAGGATGCCAGAGAACAGTAAGAGTTGTACTAAATGAAATTGCAGAATGTTTATACTGAGCACTCGCAAGAGCTAGAGGGAATTTTAGGGATAATGTGTCTATGAAAAGACCATTAATATTTAATGAACTACTTGCAACAAAACTTTAAAATGTTATTAGAAAAAGAAACTTACCAGCTACCTGCAAAGACACATGAACTTGGTTTACACTAGATGTTTCATAGATGCATGTATATATATGTTCATCTGCTATGGAGACAAGTGACATCTGAAGAGAGCAGTTCCCTTTTTTCCCTTTAAAGAACAACTTTGTCCTATTCCTGAATTCTTCATCTTGTTCATCCTGGTTTCTTTTGCCTTTGATAAACGCATCCACTACTCTATGTTCACCAATTTGCCAAACGAGATACTCAATGTTTTCTTCCATTTCACAGTTACAAGGCAACATCACATCTTCTCCAATAATACCTAGTTGAGAGGTATTGGAACAAGCTGTGAAAATAAAGAAAACATTGTTAATGTCGTTTAAACAAAATAAAAGGGTATAAAAAATTAAAACACTAACAAGATTTGTAACTTAAAATGTAATCAAAAATACACTTTTTATGAACAATAATGTATTTATTTTAAAATGAACACTGAGAAATCCAAATAATGGCTTATTCTTCGAGGTTTCAGTTAATCTTTTTCAGAGGTTTCTTTTTAGTTCATTACCTAGTATTCTGTTTTCCTTTGTAGTTCTCTGATCCCATTCATATGTTAAAACAACATTTAAATGACAGCCTATGAACTCTGATTCTCACTTCTTCTTTTCACTTTAGGTTAAAAAAATCATGAGTGTCTGGTAAGAACCCACAGGAAACTCCTGTCTTCTGCATCTCACAACCCTGACGAAACACTGCTACACTATTTTCTGCTGGCCTGGCTAAAACATTGCTAAACTTATCTACTGAAATTATTTGGTCTTAAGCTTAAGGTAATAATATTCATTACTGGAAAGAGGTCTGCACTCCACCACTACTATGATTGAGTTTTCAGTGAGTGAAGACCTGGAAACAGTGGTTAAACAGAACAATTAAGAGATATACAGTACTGATTTAAAACAAGTCATTAAGATAGAAGGGAAGAAGTAAAGCAAAAGACCTCCAGGTCCTCCAAGACCAGGAGTGAATTTTAGAACTTTAGTGGTATGAATGGCACAGGCATGGATAGGCAATAGGTATAGGCAACTCCAGCCTGCAAGTACCACATTAGTTTCTGGTTTTTATTCCATTTCAGGTCTTAATAATGTAGTTTTACTAATTAAGTGGATTGAAAATCAAATCACTTGTGTTCTTCAGTTCATTATTAAATCATAAATAAACGGTGCTTCTAAATCCTGCTGGAATATGAAATAAGGGTTTCAAACAATATGAGGAAAAGGGTTGCCCACTCCAATATAAAGGAAGGCTCCCTCTAGGTCCTTGTGACCTCACTGTCCCCTCATTTTATACACCTTTTTTGATTTTTTTTATTTATACCAGTAAAAAAACTCACCATATTTTGAAAGCCTCACATTTTTAGTAACAGGAAAATAAAAAAGCAATAAATTAAATTATTAGTTTAATTGAGTAACTGAAAGCCCAGCTGGACAGAAAACCAGCAGACACTGGAGCCAAAATAAATTGCATATACAGAATTAAAAGAGTACTATAATAATTGTGTTAATAAACATACAATTTGGAGTATAATTGTATTACAAATACTGTAGTTCATTTTGATTCCCTCAATAGTAACTTAAGTTACTATTAGTAATCAAGATTTTTGCACTAGCAATTGGGCTATACAAGGTCAGTTTTCCACCAATTTGTATACTTTCTCAAGTAGATTTTTCACTTCTTTATCCTGTTTCAAAATGATCAGTACCTCAAAACCTTTCAGGAGCTATGTGAAGCGCTGATGTTTATCTCACAAACAGGAGACAGCCATACAGTACATAGAAAAAATGGAATACTACTTGCAAAAATATATTAAATTAGCATGTTGGAAAGGATTCATTTTTCCACATGATAAACAATGTAAACAGAATAGTGACACAGTGGTTTAGTTGTTAGCACTGCTGTCTCACAGCACCGGAGCCCTTGGTCCAAGTCCTGGGGTGCTATCTGTGTGGAGTTTGTATGTTCTCCCCATGTTCATGTGGGTTCCTCTGGCTTCTTTCTACAGACCACACACTAAGTGCTAGGTTATTTAGCTTCTGGAAAAACTTAGCCCCAGACCATGAGTGTGTGCATGTCTGTACTGTATGTACCCTGCCTTGTGCCGGTTGCTTGCCAGGATAGTCTCTGGTTCCCCCATGACCCTGAATTAGAAGACGTGGGTAGATATTAGATGGGTTAGCTTTATTAGTGTTTATAATGTATTGTATTCAGAGTATGAAGGAATTAGGAAGAACTTAAAAGCAGTGATCTGTGAGCAGATAGATTTTCTTGAAGAAGCATAGTCACACGTCAAAAACATTATGATAAAAGCTAAGAATGAACTTGTCCCTTAAAACAATGAAGTGCAATTAGGAAAAAGTAACCTGATGTATTTTAATGGGGGCATTAAGAAAAAAGCTTAGAAAAATGGAAAGATTGCACTGAATTTTGGATATATCTGAACCCAAGAGGGTTTTAGTAGAGGATATTAAATTAGATGCAAAAAATGTAAAAGCAGGAGTAAACTGTTTATGAGATAATAGGAGATTAATACTGTAGTGGAAGCCTACAATGATAACAGTAAACATACTAAATAAATTTAAAAATTATTATATTAATTTTATATTAATCATGTTTTTTTTCAATAGTAGATGTCAGGAAAATGTTCTGTTTTATAGAATAAATCCCAGAAGCAACTGAGGTTTCACCAGGGGCCAGGATGGGTAAATACCAATAAATCACCAAGTCTTTAGGTATTTTCCCAATAAGGAAATGAGGGATGGTAATCATATATACATGGCTAGGACATTCCAGTCACTCAGAATGGGAAAAATACTCACATAGTAGAAAACTGCAGAAATAAACAGCTTTTTAAGAGACACCCAACAGATTTAGGAAGCGTTTGTTTAAGTAATTTGCTAGAATTATTCAAAGAAGCAATGAGGGCATTAGATAACACTTACACATATAACATTATTAGATTTCTATAAAGCTTTTCATAAGGTCGTTCATAAAAGAATAATTCTCTCATACTGAAAGCCATGAATCCAAGGTTATGGATGCACCATAACCTCTTATCAGGCAGAAGTAAGCAATGGGGTGCTGCATGAATCCGTTTTAGGCAGATGCTCTTCCTGTACTGCATCATCGGCTGAGATTCTGATATACAGTAGACTCACATTTTACACACTAAGGTGTGTGCCATGCCAGATTTGAATTTGTCAAGTTTCCCACATTATTTGAAATATAATTTGCAGTATTTGTATTTTTTTGTCACTGACTGCGTATACACATATTTGTGTAACAATAGTTTGTGTAAAATGCGAGTCTACTGTATTCTGATAGTTAGCAAACCAGTTAAATTTGTACAGATGCCACAAAATGAGGGAAATGTTAAACACAAAACCACAACAGAAATTACAAAGCAGGTAAGAAAAATCATAGTGTGAGTAGACACCTGGCTAATGAAGCCGACCATTGAAAAGTGCGAAGTGATTCACAATGGCAGTTTGAACATACACTATACCAGCATTCTCTAACCCTGCTCCCAGAGAATCCCAAACTATATATTCTACAGTCCAGTTTATTTCTGACATGCAAAAGTGCAACACAATACATATAATAGGTCACCCTAGAACTGCTTTTTAAAGTTTAGAAACACTTGTTTATTTAATTGATCAATTAAGCAGGTAATGATTCAATTTAGGGAACACTGTTCCTTGAGGACTGGAAGTCAATCTGATTTATGTTTCAAACAATGTCTAAATCATTCAATTGAACACAATGTAGGGGAGCTAGTGACTTCATCGCCCTCCCTGCGCATAGCAGGGACCTCACCTGCCTGGACTCGAGTTCGTGCGCTAGGTGTTGTGGGACGAAACGGTGGGGTGGAGTGGCGAGGGTATGAGCCCGCGCGGAACCGCGACGGTCACACCACCACGTATTTAATTGGGGGGCTGTCCAGGACCAGGGAAGGAGACCCCTATACGTATCACAAGTGATTCTGAGCTGCAGACAACTAAACACAGGGGTTCAGAAGACTCTTCTATATAAAGACAGAGAAATTATATCTATGTTTACAATGTATTGGAAAGGCCTCATTTATAATATTTTTTTTTATTTTTGTCACTCTCAAAAGGTAT
Organism: Lepisosteus platostomus; assembly: GCF_059453375.1. NCBI lineage: Eukaryota > Metazoa > Chordata > Actinopteri > Semionotiformes > Lepisosteidae > Lepisosteus > Lepisosteus platostomus. The sequence goes on along the minus strand of NC_142612.1, from coordinate 47,411,276 downwards.
AGACAGGGGGGCTGTTTCAGGAAGCAGGCTGAACTAATTCAGGACTTTTTACTGTAAGTTATCTGTATTGAATTAACCTGCTAAATGACTTCAGGATTACTCCGGTTTTAAGACCGCAAACTCTGGGTTTAAGTTATCTGGTTAAAGCAATTCAGTCTTAAACAATCTCACTAACTGTGTATTTGAGCTGCAGTAGGCAAGAAGAGTCGAGCATAGAATCTAGCATCTATTAAGAAATACTAATATTTATATCTATATAGAACATTGTTTATAGAATATTACTACCTATTTAATTAAACCCCTGTTTGATGGTATTCACTAAAGTATGGCCAGGAAATGTTATACATTTATGCAAAAACTGGTTTAGTGCAAACACAACATTCATTATTCAATGAAATACTGTCCCTTTACTGAAGCACTGTGAGTCACCAAAACAGTCAAATACTGTACCAGTCACAAGAATTCTCAGAGTCTGAGTTTCTTTTAATGGTGAGTTATGACTAACAGTATTAATAATGTATAGGTTTAAGAGATTGTGAATGTAAGGGAGAGTATACACTGTCTGCAAAATTATTTCAAATAAAAATTCTCAGGGAAGTGTAAAAGGTTTTGGTGATCTCTTAAGCTTTCATTCTCTCCACAAAGCTCCACAAAACTGGATCCATGAAGCAAACTGACATTTTTTTTTTTCTGCAGGGGATTGTTTGATCTGATAGTTGAGATCTTATGTTTGATTTAGCCTGCCCCACAGCAGGTTCTGCTGGCTTCTGATGCTGGGGAGTTAAAACGTTGTTACAAGTGGTAATAGCTTTTTTATTGGAGGAATAAAGTAAACAATTCACATCTATTGTTATGTTCTGCAACCAATAAGTACTTTCGAAGACTCCTAAATTACTTACCAGTAATAAATCCAGAGAGCAGTACAAGGAATCCTTTCCACATTTCATAGTTTGACCTGTGAGAAAATAAAAATTCCAGAAGTTACATAACTTTATTTTAAATTTCCATTAATCCATTTTTAGTACTGGTGTTATGCTGTCCTAATGAGGGTTGTTGTTTATTTTACCAATATTCATTAAAACTATTAACGTTAAATAATCGGGCTGCACTGGATTATTTAATTAAACTACACTTTGTTCCCTTGACTGCTTCTTTATTGCAAACCAAGGTCTCGGAGACTCGGGGAATTACCTAAGAAAGGATGAAAGGCAGGAAGGATGAATCATAACACAAACAACAGACTTTTTTTATTCAGAAAGTGTTACATAATTCTGAAATTTGATATAACTGCTTCTACACGTCACAGAACATAATACAATTTTTAAAAGAGTGTGTAAAAAAGTATTGTACGCAAGAGGGCGATTTATAATTATTTTGGTTTCGACAGATAGTTTGTGGGTCACGATTTGATATAATTACAATGGGAATAGCTGAATAATCTGAAGTGAAGAATGTGCTATCCAGCCCGGAAATGGAGTTGCAAAATGAACCGCCTGTAATAGCGCCGGTTTAACTCCTTTCACCGTTCTTTTTTACGAAACTGTCAATTATCTTAAAATTACAAAAACATTTTAAAAACATTCCTGTATTGTATCAACGAGCATAAAACTATCCAGATGGACTTCAATATTGTAAATTTGGTTTGATCAATTGAGCGCAACAGCCGCGGTTCGAATAATTCATCCTATCGAGACTTCAAAACTGAGCACTTCCGCAAGTGAAAGGGAGAGTGCCGCCTATACAATAGCAAAGCAGATTGAAAATGTGTATTGAAACATTGATGCTGTGCACTGTAATAATATGAAGCAAACTGATTTTACCTGTCCAGAAGCCGTGAAAATAAAGTACACGGAACACTATGGAGCATAAGCAAAGTAAATAAACCCTTTAATGGCTATGTTTTGTCAGTTTTAAACTTTCTGAAAGGACACATCTTATTTATAAGCGATAATGCAATGGGAATACATTTCCAAAGGTAATTTCATATATTAGTACTGACTGATTATAGTTTGAAAGAGTTTATAGTTTCAATCTGTTTATTTAAAATAAGTTTAGCACCAGTATAATGAAAAACAATGGAAATGTGATTTATCCTACTGTACATACACATTGGATTGCTGAAAACTTTAAAAGCGCATGTAGCAATCATATTAGATGCATTTATACATACATGCGCCTGTGTTTTAATATATTAATATTCCCGTATCTAAAAAGTAGTACAGATGAAACCAGTTGAGCTAAATCTATACAAAATGAAATTGGAAAAAAAAATAAACATACCTAGACATTTTCATTTTCACTCCTTTTCACCGCTCCTAAGCAGGACAATAAAGAAAAGTCATCGTTTTCGGAAGATTTAGGAAAATCCCCGACGCTTTGAGGAAAAAGCTCTTCACTGTGCGAGGCTATTACTTCTCCACTCCCACTCACCCAGGACAATTCCGGCGTTGAACGCCAGTTTAGTGGCGTGAGAGTGAAGCGAAAATGGGAAGTAGCGACAAAAAGAGTCCCGCCCTACAAAGGACTTGTCAGTGAAATACAAGATTTTACTTTGAATGCCTGTCTGAAATATTTATATTAGGGGCTTTTTACTTTTTCAGTCTGTGACATAGTCATTTAAAATGGAAGGATTTAGTAACAACAACATTTTAAACTTTTAAAAATGTAAGAGTTCTAAATGCCTGTAAGAGCACCGGGAGCCCGTAAATAGGTCAGTAGACCAGATTTCATTTCTTGTCCTCATAAACTACTGTATATCTCCTTGATTCGTTTACAATATATCTGAGTATGGCTTTAGAATCTGTATTTGTACAAGTAATAATGTTTAAAGTCACGGCTGAAATCAGTCTTGTTTGTTCAAGAGAAACGATCGAGCTTGTTCCGGTTTCAATCACAATTTTTTTACAGATTTTTCCTGAAGAACCCTCTTATGTAATACAGCGAATCAAGTATTCTAGATAGAATCTAATTATGATATTGTGCAATATCACTGAATTCTGGGGAGTTGTTTGGCGTAATTTAAGATATATACTTGATAGTGCTTCAACAGAAACTTGTGTAGCTGTAAATTATTGTTAAATGCAGGGAATTTCTTGGGACTTTCCCGTTAGCAGTTTATTTACTTTCTGCAAAGGCTACTAGTAGTGGACTTAATTATTTAAACCGAAATGTTTTTTTTTTTTAACTGAGATGTGTGTGCTATCTGCAAGGTGCTGTCTCTTCTCCCTTTTGGGTTTCCTCCCATTCTTCAAAAGAATAATGTTAAGTCAATTGGTTTCTAGGAAAATTGGCCCTAGTGTGAGTGTGTTAGTGTCAGTGTGTGCGCAGCGATAGGCTAGTGTCCCATCCAAGGTGTATTCATACAGTACCTTGGGCCAAAAGCTTACTGCGATTACTTGCAGGCTCTTGCTTCCCTGTGACCCTGAATTGGATGAAGCAGTTAGAATTTACAAAAAAAAAGTAGTTCTGTTCAAATGAGGATTCACACACCTGCTGGTTTGTGTTGCATTTGAGCTCTTTAGTTAATCAGGGACCAACATTTAAAAAAAAAACATTTTCCAGTTTCCTATTAGTTTTTGTCCTGAATGATTATAAATCACTGGCAGGGCTTTCCTCATCCTGGGCATGAGCACTCCTTTTTTTTTTTTTTATTCCAGCTGTGTTCTTTACTTAACCGAGACCTTATTTGAACTTTTTTTCTGTTTGAAGGTTGGAGATTTTAAACTACTTATGATATGCAATAGTGAAAAGGAAATCTCAAAGATTTTTAATATATGATAACAAAGAATTTAATCCTTTAATTAATCCTATTAATAGGTTAATTGTGTGGTTAGGTACCTAACCAAGGTTGTCTTGCATATGCATCCTCAGGACCGGGGTTGGGAACCCCTGCCAGCACAATGAAGATAAGGAACCCCTGGGATAAGAAATTCTCATGGTCATGACACAGCATGTCCATAAACATACAGTACATCATACTGTATATGTTGTGTTATATTGAAACACATCAACAGAAATATTAAACTAATAAAAATAAGAAAAAGTTGCTGCATAAGAAAATTGAATACCATACTTAAAAGTAGGGAAAATGAGTCTCCAGTTAACCTTGTAAAAGTGAAAAAATACGTAGGCTGAGCCACAATTGCTGACATTGTTCACATCATCATTTTAAAGTGCATTTGTCCTTGTTTCATTGGTGGTTTGTGGTGTATTTCTGTACCACTATCACTGTACATACTGTTCTCAGTTTCAGACAGCAGTTATAGGAGGAACTGAAACAGCAGAAGCTACTGTATAATCAAAACAGTATTGATTGCGGTTTAAAGCAAGTGGAAAAAAGGAGTAGCTGCTCAAAGTTCAGACATGGAAGGGAACTTGCTCTTCCACTGTCTTACATATGTGACTGACTGATTGCAAAATCTTTAATTCTCTTTCAGAACTTCATTGTATAGCTGTGGTACTGTAGGTGCCATTATGCAGAGACATTTCTGTTTACGTCAAGGAATTTTAGTCATGTGCACATAGACACATTTTACAAAATGATTACCACCATCTCATAAATGTATTATTTAAAAACAGATTTTTGCAAATAAAGTTATTTGAAAATATTAAAATACATTTTTCTTAACACCATATCTATATTAGTTTACATATGTTGAAATATAATGAAAATATTATATATATGAATATCCATATACAGTATGTGCAAATATACTGTTAAATATTCTCAACAACAGCAGTAGTAATAATAATAATACCAAACTATAATAAACATGAAATATGATGCCTAAATATTATAATACCTACTGTAATACCAAAATATAACACAATTAAAGCCTATTAAAATGTTTTTTATTCAAAATATAGAGTTCTATTTAAGTCTTAAACTTGACTAAGAAAGATATTAAATACATTGTTAAAGAGGTAATTCATTACATTTATGAGTACAGAGCATTTGAAAACAAATCTGTTAATTACAGTGTTTGTACCTAGTAAAATATGGTTAATGTAAAGTATTTGGAAATAAATATTTCTTCTGAATGATCAACTTAAGTTTTTTGAAAACCTTTTGAAATTGAAACAGAGCTGTTTTCAAATCTTAATTGTGGATGAGGTTTGGTTCACAACAGTCCTAGAACACATCAAAATTAAGTACTCATTACTGGCATTATTCCTACATTGTCAGAATGCCATTTAAACTTACTAAAGATTGCAGCAAACAGGAGGCAATCACAGAAAAACAGGACAGGATGTGGGACTTCATTGAATTCATCATGATCATTGGCATCCAATCTACTCATGCAAAGGGAAAAATTAGAAGCACCAGTTAGCCTAGCCAGAATGATTTTGGAATGTGGAAGGAAAATAGATCTACAGTAGATCTCATACAGACGGGGAGAGATCATGCAAAAGCAGCTGACCCAGTTGTGAAACCCAGGAACCAAGAATCTCTGAAACAGCAGTGTTGAATGTCAGCAGGGTGTGATAGAGCAATCTACTACTACTACTACTAATAGTAGTAATAATTTCTTATACTTCTGTAGAGCTTTTTTGGACACTCTACTCAAAGCGCCTTACAATTAATGGGGACTCCCCTCCACCACCATCAATGTGCAACCCAGTATGCTTATCACACAACAACTATCAGTGAGCAGAAGAACAGAGTAGTGATGCCAATTCATAGATGGAGATTATTAGGAGGTCATGATTGGTAAAGGCTGTAGGGTGAGCGCCCCCTACTGGCCCCACTAATGCCTCTTCCAGCAGCAATCTTAGCTTACACCTGCTTATCTTCAGTGGGTTTCGAGTTGTGAGTTGCAGGGTGATATAGCTGCTGGCAAAACTAAGACAACAGTTCTACCTGGAACTACTTGGGGGATGGGGCTGTGAAAGCTCAGTGTTCAAACAGAGGAGGGGTTAAATTTGGTAGCTGTGAAAATCTCTTAGATTTCTGTGTTGTATCACTCTTCTTTTTGTCCCACCCCCAACTTCATTACGAGGGTAAGAGCTTTACAGGAGATACACTGTGACAACTGCCTAAATGAGGAAGTCTAATCAGACTCTTTCAATCTGTCCACCTTTCAGCCACTCATCTATAACATGTCATCATGCACCAGCAGCATGATTGGAGAAAAGACACATCCCTAACCAACAGCACAAGCACGTCTGCAAATATCCAGAGGTCAGTCAATTGTGTGCCGTTACTTGGGAAATCCCTTTCAGAGTTGGCTAATGACATGACCCAGGCTAGAATCCATAATCAAAGAGTTCGCCTACACTCAGGAGAACACTTGTCTGGCTGGCATATTAATATTTCATTCATGTGTACCAAAGAAAAAAAATGAACAACATGCCACAGGCAAGAAAAGAGAAAGTTCAACAATAACAAATATTACTATAAAAGAGGCCAATTTGGAAAGAAGCAGCAAATTCAATTGTACCAAATATAGTGAAAGACACAAGAGGTGGTATCTACTGTATAAGCTGTTTACATGTTTACTGTTTAAGAAAATTCACAAACATAATAATAGTTCAAATGACAGGAGTCCATCAAGCCTGTCATGTTTTTTGTCTTTTTTGATAACCAGTAGGTAATTAATCCAAGGATCACATCTGCTATTTCTACAAGAATACAGTTACAACTACAAGTACATGGATGGGTAACTTATTCCATATTCTCATAACTCTTTGAATAAAGAAGTGCCTCCTGTTCTCATTTTTAAATGCACTTCCATGTAGTTTCCACCTCTGTGGATTGAATTGTGCTCTGGTCATATTTCATTCTTAATTCTCAAGAAAGCTGAGATTCACTTGAAAATTGTGAGATTGATCAATAGGCTTTACTTTTATAAAATGTAGGATTATAGAATAAGAATAATAAATACCAGGCAAAAGGATCTGTATGGCAATATGATTCTCGGAGGTAGACAATGAAGAGTTAGAAGTCCTGGAAAAGACTTTCCAGTTAAAAGAACAATATTTATTTGCTTCTCCCTTTCAGTGCTTTTCCACTGCTTCAGACCTGTGAGCTGACCACCTTTATAATCAAACAGAGACCGCAGACTTCTCCAAAACATATTTTGTTAGCTTCTAAAGGTGTGAGAAAGGATAAAATGTAGGGGGTGGGAGATATTTAACCTGAGTGCCTGAGTTTTTCTGCCTATATATTATTAATATAGTGGCAATCCATGCACCCATTTTCTGATCAGTTTCTTTCGATTCAGGGTCACAGGGGAGCAGGAGCCTTTTGCAGCAAGAAACAGGCACAAGGCAGGGTACACCCTTTTGGGACACTAGTGCATCACAGGACAGGCACACTGTTACAACGCAGCTACTGTAGATACAGCTGTCCAGGTGGTGATTAGTCAGAACCCAAACACAAGAGACCGGAGAGTGATGGAAATCCAACTCTTTGGAGCTTGAGCTCTCTAGGACCGAGGGAATGTGCAGTGAAAGGTGGAGTGATAATAGAATAAAAGATTAATAGATTACTTACCAGTGGGCAATACCCCAGGTCAGTCAGTAATAAAAAAGATAAGAGAAAAATATAGGACAGTCTGAAGAGAAGCTGGCTGTATGCATCCCAGGCAAAAAAAAGGCTGGCATGGCACAGCCCTCAGAGGCATTGCCCATATCAGCTCATTGATCGGAATCAAGGACCTCAGCTTTGGGGCGGAACCTAATGCTGAGCTCCCCAAAAAAGGAGACCACACCAGTCTCAGGGGGCAGCCCTCTTAATGTCAACCTTCCAGGCGTGAGCTGTCAACTTGATCTTCCAGGTTCTTCACTCTGACGGAAGAGTCCAGGTGCAAATGGAATCGGATACCCAGGCACCCTCTGGATCAACTAGGGTGAGATATCTGGTACGAACGGGCAACGAAAAAACCCTCTTATCTCCCGGAGCCACAAGTCAGCACAGCTAAAGGGAATGATCCCAGTCAGAGACCGAGAACAAAGGAATCCACAAGGAGCTCAGGCTAATGGGTAATGCTCACCAAGTGTCAGAGTAGAAACAGGATGCCTGGCTCTCTAAAAAGAAAAAGGAGAAAACTGTGCTGAAGCACTGGAAGGTGGCTAGGAAAAGGGAAAATATAGAAAAGTGAAAATGTGACCCAGATAGCCTGAAAAACAGAAGGTGAGAGAAAGGAAAAAGAGTCCTAAAGGTCTAGAGAAAAAGCCTGCCCTAGAGAGAAGCCAGAAAAGAGGCAGGGATGAGAGCAGCCGGAGAGAAGGCTAATGTGGTGGGAGTCTCTACGGAACAGGAACGGGGCTACTAGGCTAAGGAAAAGATGACTGCATGGAAAGATCCCTGGGGTCCTGGATAACGAAGGTTGTCTCCTGAAGCACATCTGAAGGCCAGGAGTTGTTGTGCAGATGGGAATGGAGAGCTGGGTGCAGACTTGGAACTGGAACTGAAGATGCTGAATCTGTGGTGCAGGGCAATTTGCAGACTTGAACTAAAGCTTCACCACAAGTTGAAGTGAATTGAATTGAAGCTGCAGTGTGGGCAGTGCAATGGGACAGGTGTTGCTGATTCGGCCATGGGGAGCAGATTCATGCTGTCGAGCTCTCAGGAAAAGCAAAAAGGAGGATGCACAGATCTGGTATTCCAGGGTGGCATGGCTACCTAAGATAGCTCAGCCCACTGCAGCTACAGCCAACAGGACTGGAGAAAGAAGGAGAGAGTGGAAGCAGTATTGCAACCAGGACATGGAGTGAAAATGAATGATGAAGTGCTTAACTAACATGATGAAGTTTTTGAACATACAACAGCTGTAATAGAAATAAACACAGCATAGTATGTGGTATATCAAGATTTTCATCAGGCTTTTAATAAAGAGCATTAATGTAGTTTATAATGAACATTTGGGAGGGATGACAACAGCCCAGTTTGATCAGCATCAGCTATAATTAATTTGTAATCATCCCTGATGCCATTTCCTCACATAAAAACTATAAATACTACGTGTTATCTCCTTCTCTCCCTCACATTCATCTTTTGCATCCCTCCTCCACCTCATCGCCACATTTATACTGTAGTTGCGCCTTGGTCACTCGTCACTCTGCGTTAGGGTTCTAGCCTCCTTGTCCTATGGCCCTCAGCCAAGCAGGTTAAGTCAAATTGTGAATAATACACTTGTATTATACAAAATACAAATTGTGAATCAATACACTTAATTCTTGGGTGTTGTTATTCTTGGTGAATGGATCGGTATTAGGATTTCTTCATTTTGAATTTACATCAATTTTTTAAATTTATATAAATAATTTATTTAGATTCTGAGTTCTTTGTAGAAGACACAAAGGAAATTGAATAAATGTTAAGGCAAATCTACAGTGAGAAAACACCTTACAGATGACATTTAATGCATGGTTAGATAAAAGAAAATATATTTTTGTTGCTACATCATCTCTAAACATTACTTTTCTAATTAAATGTAGCACTGACTGCCAAGTACCACTGATTGTCAAGGTTTTAAAGTTGTATTAATGTTAATATATCATTTTGTCTTGCTGTTAATTCAAATATATCTCAGATTAGATAAAAAAGACCATGTACTCTTTTATTAGTTTTCCATTATCATTCCACTGCTAAAGATTTAGCTGATAAACTTGATTTGTCGTGTTCATGGACAGAAATTAAAATTTATCTTGTTACTGTTTTAATGTTTTCTATTAGTAATCAGTTAATTATTTAGCTGTTATTAAGATTATTAAGAGGTTTATCTAGAAAAATCATTTAATAAAATTTGATTAATGTTTGTGGCACAGTGCATTGCTGCCATATTAGATATCAAATCTGTTGCATACAGAACATACAATACTACAGAAAGACAATGGAGAAGGGAAACTACAATATTCATGGATTGATATACAGTATAAATATAAAGCAAATTTTTTAGTTTTTTTTGCTTCCTTAAAATGTAGTTGTGCTTGTAAAATACCATTTTTGTCATTTCTCCTTCACAAACATACCTGCATGAAACTTGATATTTGCAATACCACAGAAAATATTGAAAGGTGTGTTCTAATACTATTCTAATTATATTATGGTAAAACCACCAAACAAATACAGTACGTATGAAGAAGATGTGCATTTTTAAAATGCAAGCAGATTTCCCTTTCACGGCTCAGTGGGTTTGTTTTGTCTCAATTAAGATATCACACAAATTCTTCTCAAAACTGAACAAGCTTTTTGTATACTCTCTTTTCAACTCAGGACATGAATTACTTTAAGCTAACTATTATTACAGGATGTGGTTTGCAACTGTAAGAATCTACAGTCTGTTTTGATATTGACAATTTCCATGGCATCCAAACTGTCTGAATGAGCATGTAAAAACAGTAAAAACTAAAATGTTTTTAATAAATACATTTATGTATAAATTACTCCTTCTGTCCTATAATAAGGAAATTTGAGTAATTTACCAGATTTGAGCAGTAATTGAGTTATTTAGTTCTGCCTATATGTTCTAATAAGGTGTCCTGTTCACAAAATAAAATGAGTAACATGGTCATCATGAAATATGTCTTACAAAGTTCTCGCTGGTTTTAGTAAAAATAAAATATATTTTAGTCCGGTGTAGTAGTAATTACCAGTGCTTATTTTTTTAAGTTTAGAATGAAACTTGTGATTCTTTTAATGCACTTGAAGACTATTAACTGGCACTGAGGTAACACTACTTCTCAGCACCTTGAGAAGGAAGAAGTTAGTACAAGGGCTACTGCCAGACTGTGTTTCTGTTTTGTCTTACTGAGATATAATTGCTATACATTGAGAACAGCAGTGGCGCTTTAGCTCCCTCATGTGTTCATGGTAACTAATTGTTGACAGTGTGGCTAAGGTTGCTCACACTCTCATTCTGAGAGCAAATATCAGAGATACTGTATGAATGAACACTGATACATACCTGTGCCCACCCCATCAATAAACCAACCAGTTCCGAAATATCTCACCTCTTCCATAAAATAAGCAGTCAACCCACTGATAAACTGAACAGTTCATTCTCCTCCAAACACACTCAAAAAACTATTTAGAAAAAAAAACAGCTACCAAGAGAAGAAAAACACACACACTTCACAGATTGCATAAATAAATCTGCAAAAATACCAGCCACTGACTTTGTCAACCACTGTATCCTCCTACACACAGTACTATCTAACCATGTATCATTGCACTAATGCACATATACGTTTCATTTTTAACATAACAGGGTACCAAAGTGTGTCTTAGTGTCGCATTATGATGCGTGTAAGAAAAACTTCAATAAGTGAAAGATATTTCACTAATAAAAATTAAAAACTATCCCTCATTTTGTCACTCTTGTGCAGGGGTGCCCAACCAGTCAATCCAGTGCTTGCCAGTTAATTGATCGCAAGAATCTCTGGGTAAAAAATCAATGGGCTATTTGACTATTTACTTTTTTCAATAGCCTAAAAATTCTTTCAGATCTGTGCATGTAATGCCATGCATTTTACTGCCCTTGTGTGTGTTTAACCCTTGTCGAATGGGTTGTAGAGGTCTCTTCCCTGAGTGCTGGCTGACACTGAAAAAAAGGCTACAGGAGCTTCGTAAATAAAGAGTTGTGTGTGCTACCCAAGAACATTCTCTTGGTTATTGCCGCACGAACCTCACATTCACTACAGTGCATAGTGGAGCGAAATAGACTGGCCATGACAAATTCGACAACAGTTTGATAAGTTTAATTGCCTATTTGATAGTTGTAGTGTTTGAGCGAATATGATGAAGCAAAGAGACTGAAAACTTACAGTTACCACAAGGAATGGGAGCATGATTATTTTTTTGTACTTCCACATTCTGTAATCTCAAAGACTGTAATGCTAGCATCTGTGCAAAAAAGGGAAATATAGAACAACATTTCAAAACTGCACAGAAAACGTATGATGTGGACTCTCCCGCTAAAAGAGAGTTTTGGAAAAAAAAATTCTCAGCTAGCAGCAGTTGGTTTTCACAAGGCCTAATACAAGAGGGAAAGCGGCAATCAACACATCATTCTGTGTGAACCTGGCTAAACACAAAAAGTCATTCAGGGATCGAGAATAGAGAAAGCATTTGCTGAGGCTCCTGACTTGCTGTTTGGAGATTTCAAAAACAAACATTTTTGGCAAGGTTCGGACAGCTGTTGCCTGAAATCAAAGAGTTTCCCAAGTCGTCAAAACATGGTGAGTATTCCCAATTAGAGGATGACCAGTGGCTTCTGGATTTAGCATTCCTCACAGACTTGACTGAACTGCTGAATGAGGTGAATGTCGTGCTGCAGGGATAAAATAAAAACATCATTGACATGATCAGCAGTGTCAACACGTTAAAAACAAATACAAGTGTTCTCAAGTAAGCTTCTCAGTGCCAATGCTCACATTAAGATAGGATATTCTTTTTTCTAAAATGGGGAACATGTTCACTGTAGCATGAGTCACTTGCTTTTATTTACTGTCATTTTAGTAATGGGTATCGTTATTGTACTGATGTGCCTGCAGTCTGTTTTTCCTATATCAGAGCTTCAAATGCACACTGGTAGATCGCGCTGGATTGGCAAATGGAAAAGTAGATCTTACATTAAAAAAGTTGGGTACCCCTGCTCTAGCATCTTCACCATCAGAAATGTTTTCACACTTTTCTAGTTGACATTAGCAGTGTTAGCAAGAAAACTCAAACGTGGTGGATTGTTTCCCCCAGGACCAGGATTTGACACTCTTGATCTAAATAGCTTTGCTGCATGACTTTGTCAGATTTTGTGCTAGGCAGCCCTACAGTCCTGACCTGTCATGGAGTAGAGTTACAAAATGCCAGATAAAAGGTCTTTTCCAACATAACAGTCTACTGGGGTATTTTCTCAAATCTTTTTTCTGCTTACTCATCCTTCCTCGTTCATATTCAATATATACTGTACTCTCTCCACACATCTTGAAACTAGATGATATAACAGTTCACCTGCATGGCATATGTCATACAAAATGGCTTAAAGGGAACTGCAACGCTATTTTTATATTTTGGAGTCAGGAAGAATCAGCAGTGATGAGTGTTTTTCAAACCACAATAAAAGTAAAATGTACATAGTACCTAGTAAAACCTCCAATTTACATTACACAATAGACAGATTTCCAGGTACTGTATGTTCAGCGCCACATGCTGCAATTCAGAACGGGGCAATAAAGCTTCCGAAAACATGACGTGGCCTTATTACATTGTAAACAAGCAGACTTCTGAATATATCTGGTTTAATTTAAAAGAAATATCACTCTGGACTTAGAGAGAGACAATTTTGATGACAAATACTACTTGCCTGTATTATCTGCATTCAGATCACCTTGGAACATTTCTGCGGTGAAATGTCTGTTGCACAACCTGTACTTATTCACAGGAGTAGTGAGCAGGAAGGGCCACATCACTTCACAATTCATGGGAACTCTTGCTCTTGTCCTTGGTGAAATCAGGGGTTTGAGACAACAGTACTTTCACAAAGTTAATGTTTTTGTGCTTAATTTAGAATTTGTAAAATTCTTCAATACTGTCATTTCTATACTATTTTTTTCTAGACTGAATTTATTTTGTTACCAAGATTTAATAATCTGTCTGAGAAATTGGGGCTACAGGTCCCCTTTAATTAACTTAATTCTTCTAATAACTAAACTAAAATAAATAAACAGCTGCAAGGAGAAGGTACATCTCTGACAAGTGTTGGAGTTCTGTTTGGTGGAAAACCCTTTGTGCCTGACACCACCACTGCTGAAGGGGTTACATACAAGACCTTTTAACACAGTTCCCATATGTTCTAATACCAACCAGAGATTGTCCCTTTCCATATGATTAAAGGTTTTTCAGCATATGGAATGGATAATGGGTGGATCAATGACGATTTGAAGGAAACAAAGAGAGACAAACCAATGTGCTAGTGTTTTGGAATATAGTTTATCTTATTAATTTATTAGGAACAGGTGTAGAGACCTTGCACATGTAAATATAATGAAATAGTAATTCCCTAGTGTAGGTGCCCTGCTCCATAGCTGTCTATATCATGTCAAGTAGTAAGAGTACCGACTAACCCTAAAAGGCAAGAAAAAAACACAGCGACTATGAGATCAAACACATGGGAGTTTCCTTTGTTCAAAGTCTGCAATCTTTTAACTTAAATCATGAAATCATGACACCAAGAGCTGAAGATGTGGCAGCTGAAGGTCTTTGAGAAACTGTTCACATTTGTCACCATAACGTGGAATGTCACAGCTATGTAATATAGAATAAAAGGAGAGGAATTTAGAATTTATTAGAACTGAATTGGAAACTGTCACATTCCAAGGTCTTAATAGTTGGAATATTAACCAAGCTGTCATTGTCACATGTGTCAAAGCCAGAAGATGGTTTGATTTGCTGCCACAAAATTAAAATAATTTTTATGTATTTAATTTTGTGTATTTAATTTTGTATATTTAATTTTGTATATATTTCTAGCTCCATGTTTAAAAAACTCTGCTCACCCTCTGGTCACTCAGATTCCAATTGCTCTGATACTGAGTCGTTCACTGGGCCATAATCTAATAAAAATGTTTTTATTAAATGTAAATTTAAACGATTCATTCTGAATTAGTGTTGAAGTTTTTATTCGGAACATGTCTAAGTATTATACTTTAGTACATTGCATTTTGTGCAGAAGGGACTATTGGATGAATGTCCACATCATGAAATTTAGAGAAAAGGAATTGGAAAATGTGAAAATATGAAAATTAAATCTGTCCTAGAAATCGACTAATGTCTGATGATATAAATGTGAAATCTTTTGCAGATCGGTTTGTAGGGTTTTTTGGTGAATTTGCTGATACAATATTTAGTAGTAACAGTAAATTGCGTGAGTTTGCTTTGGTTATTAGGAATCAATCAACAGAACAACAAGGAGTTTTCACAAGGATTTGCAATACACACAATACATTTATTGATACATAAAAACAACAATATACACAAAATATTTAAAATATCAAGCTGAAAGATACAGAAAAACAAGGGTAATATGGTTAGTATACCGTTGGTTACACTAACTTCCTAATTAGTCATTAGAATAATCAACATTCATGCACTCTGTTTCAGTTACTCAAGTAACTATGGCTACTTAAATTAATTAAATTGATATTAATGTGTTAATAAACATTTTTTTTCTTGAGAGAGTGGATATTGAATTATACTCATCCACAACCATGGTTTTGTACCTTCCATGCAGAAGGATGAGGGAACAGCTGACTGGGTTCCTTACACCAGTGTCCAATCAGTGCTCTGTTAGCTCTGTGCCACTCCAGTTCTTAGGCAGCTAGAGATATCAGGGAGAAAGACTGGGGAGAGAGGAGGCATCCTGCTGTACCCTTGCTCTGACAGTCAATTCCCTCAAATGGATTGCCTGGGTAACCACTCAGCTGAACTGGGGACAAAGTCTGCTCTATCGGGGTGAATCACACAAAAAGGGGAGGAACTAGGTTAGCTCCTGGAATCGCAGCTACTGCTGAATAATTCTTTATTCAACTGTGTTGAAGAAAATTCCAACCGTATTGCTCCGGTGATCAACAGACCCACGGTGGTACAATAGCTACAGTAGCTGGTAATGAGGTTGTGCTGCAGGCTAGACCTCGGGCAGAATTCTGTCTTTACATGCGGGCTCAACCTCTAACTCGACGCTTCAGGTTTAAGTCTCAAAACTCAAACAACAAGTGTGGTTCTGTTGTCAGCCAAGTTGGTTAAGCGGAAAGAGGAGGGCAGCAAAGTTAAAGGTGATGGACTGCTTTTTAACTGGGGAAAATACGGCTGGTGGTTGGTCAAGAAGCTACGAGGTGGAGTGGGTACCCACACCCTCTAGGTCCTTGTTTGGTTGGTCATCTTGTTGGATGATTGAGCGTGCCCTCTGACTTTTAGAATTATCTCCAGATGTGCCTATATCTCCCATGCGAGACATCCAGAAGTTAGCAGTGGACATCATCTTAAAGGAGTAATAATAATGGATCTGGACTGTCCTGGGAAAGATCATTATCCAAAGCTCATCTCCCTTACTTGCTTACATGCAAAGTCCACTAGATCATCCTGTGGCTGCTACATTTCTATGACAGGCAACAGGCTGTATGGTCTAGGCATGCAGTTTATAAAACAATTAATATCATTTAATTCTAAGCAAAATAATACACCTCGTCCCTACAGGTTGAACAATCCCCAAGCATCCACTAGCCCAAAGTGATATGCAAATCATCACAAAACAAGAAATGCAGCATTCTGTGAGGAACTCTGCTGTGTCCACAATCTATCAAGCCTGTTACTAAACACAGCATTCATACCTTGTTTAGTACTGTTGCGGGTCCTCCTTATATGGTACTGTAGTATGGTGTCAGTAGACCTACATACATAAAACTTCTGTTAGTAGGGTCCTTGCAACCTATGTACTATAACAGGATAATAAAATGTAGATAATAATGCCTGATATGGCAAACCCTAGTTAAAACCCTCCCATCTTAACTTGGTCCATAGCCTGTATTGCCAGACAAGATTCCAAGAGAGCAAACCATGCTAATCCCTTCTAAACGTAGTGGGGAGAAAGAACCATGCTTCTCGCTTTTATTAGTGAAACCAATGTCAAACCAAACCATGTTTCTCCCTTTTACCCATTAACCCTGTAGGATAGCAAACTGTGCTTTTCCTTCTAACCTTTAACCCTTTTAATTTATGGTGCTCCCACATACATTAAGATGGATGCACAACCATCTTGGTCATTTGTTATTTGAACCAATGAATGCTATAATCAGCTTCAAAAGGTATGCAAGTATGAAGAAGTAGAAACTGGCACTGAACATGTGACAGAACATTGCTGCTTCACTACCCAATATATAACCTTTTTTTTCCAAAATCTTTCAAAGTCTTCTTTAGCACCAATAATGAGATTAATTTGAATTGACAAATATCAGCAATACCCTTTGCACCTTCTTTATGTTAACTCAGCATAACTTGGTGTGACACAATGTTTTAAATCAAAATATCAACACTGAAATATTGGAAAACAGCTACAAATCCCAAAAACCTCTGTTCAAAATTGGTTTTGTCAGTTAAAAATAATTTGGTATTTATCTCCTGGAGCTAAACAAAATTGCCTGTTGACCACCATCTTATTGTTAAACTTAAATAACAGTCTGGGGTCCAGGCCTCTCTTTTTTAAAGATTAGCGCTTGTAATGCAGTTATAGTTGGAATAGCCAACTGTAATCCTTGAGAATTGTGTGCTACTTTATTTATTTAAAATAATCCACTTGGACCTACAGTAGATGTTACATCATTGTGTAAAAATGTGTCATGTGTGAAAGTCTTCAACAGCCATAATTGCATTTTTTTCAGTTCTTATAAAGCTTGCTAGACTTTACATACAACTGAAGATTTTTTGTTGTGACAAGACAGACAGCCTACATATACTGTTATGCTGTATAATGGCAAACAATAGACTGATTGGTACAACTTCAGTACTTTAAAGGCCAATTTAACCTATGTGCATATAAGAAAAGGAAAAAAAAACACCCCAACACCTTTTTTCTAAATATTCATTTTTTTAAAATATTCCGGTTCAGAGATAACATACTCACTAAATTCATTTCACTACGCAAATAATATTGATTGATTCTTTGCTTAAGCAATATCAGTAACTAAGATGCACAATTTCAAAGCTATTTGCACATCATGGCTGAAAACCAGATTCCAAGCACAATCCTTGGGCTGTAATGGCACAAACTCATTCACATTACCATAGGAAATGTAGACTAACAAGAAAATGGATGTGAATTGTTTGATTAGAAGAAATGTTGTCATTCAACTGGAGCAGATCTGGATTGTCAAGCCAGAGTGTCTTCTGCTCAGCGCAAAAGTCATATTAATGTCTTACGTGAAACTATACCAGTTTACTGATCATAGACTGATAACATTAGAAGCACATGTTCCTTTTCTTGGCTTGTTTTTTTTTCTTCAAAAAAGATTTAGACACAAGTTGTACACTTGCTGTGAGCCAAGGCCACAAGGTTCAGTGGGCTACCGTTTCCTGAAGGGAGAACCACAATGGACCAACAGACTTGAGGTAAAAAATCCATGGTCTTTCTGCTGAACTGCATCCATATCAACCCAACATCCAGATGCAGACAATTATTTTGGTCTGATCCTCCTCTTTAACACCAGTCAGTCAGGAACTTTGTGCAGCCTGGGAGGTGTACCACATGTAAAGATAATATCTGTTCTTTAGGACAAAGCAGCAGCTCTTGGACTCCTAGTAGCAGACAATTCAATTGCATATGGCTCCGATAGTTGATGTGACATACAACTGACAAGTTACATGTCCTCAAAAGGAGGAACTTGTAACTACAGGAGAAATTGCTCTAGATCAAAGTACACTTTCAGAAACTGATGAGGGCTGAAGTCCTCATGAAGATGGTGTAACCATAGCCTGCCCAGGGACGCCAAATATGTAATGTTGCCATAGCAAAATTAAATGTAGTGGCTCTCTGAAGGCACCAGTTCTGTAGGGTTTGGGCATTTACTGAGACAATTATTAATTGTAGCAGTAAATCACAAAGTTGATTCTTTTGATGGCTTTAGAATCCAACCATGTGACATAACTCAAACAACGCACACACACAGGTACTAATACACGAGGATACATTTATTAATACATAGAATATGCATATAAAACTAACAGATCTTATCGAGAGGGTTATCAGAATACAAAAGATATATATTCAATCAGTTACGAAGTGTTACACATATCAAGAGGACATATAGAGGTTCAGTATATCATTCATTAAGACCGTTTCATAAATGAACTTGGTTATAACTTCTACATTAGATACTCAAAACAAGTACATAACTCTTAGGAATTAAATTGATATCAACTGGTTCGGATAACAATTGAATTCTCGAGCTGTAATGCATTGAAGTTGAATACTCATCCAATCTCTGGGGATTCAGATCTCCTGCGGGCACAAAGAAACAGTTGCAGGCTGTTGCTGTCCAATCCGCGCTGTCTGGCTCGGTGCCGGGCTGTGCTGTGCAGCTTGCGACGGAGCGCTGCTGATGCTCACTGACCGGCTAGTTAGTGTTGGCTTTAACTAGCAAAGTTTGCGCACAGGAGAAAAGATGACTGTGGGTCCCAGCAAGTCAGGAAGAGGACCGGTTCGTTCCTGATGAAGAGCTAGTTCTGAATAGTGATTCAGCTTTCCACAGTTCCGACCTGTTCACGAGGCCTGCTGCTGGTGCTAACCTTGGGTGGATCCTCTGGTTACTCTCTGGCAACCTCTGCTCTCGACTCTTAGAACAAAGGAAAGTTCTGGCACTCGGACACACTGGCCGTTCCGTGGTTGTCCGGGCTGAGTCTCAGGATGGTCAGGATACGCTGTGAGAATGTCCTGCCCTTGGGAGCCTTCTGCTCCTGGGCCGTCCTGCCCTGGAATTCTCCTTTGAATTCCCTTTAGAATAGTCCACTGAATTCTACTGAATCCCTTCTGAATCTCCCAGGCCCTCTGTGTTGCCTGTTTTTACCTGGAGGAACTTCAGCTCGTTGATTGGCTGAAAGTTCCATGGGCATCAGAGTCCCACGTGGGTTACTCGGCCCTACCAGTCCCTGATTGGTTGATCAGGGTGAGATATGAGTCACTTACTCCTGACACTTAGGAATGCAGTCCAGATGTCCATCTGGCACTCCCTAGACAGATAGGCGCCAATGGATGACCATTGATCATGATAGCCAGGCTTAGCTAAGTGCATCCCCCTTTGGGAGCTGTCCTTATCAAAGGAACCTTAAATCAGCCTGCATGAATAGTTTCTCTGTGGCTGCACCACAGAGATGAACAGAGAGATGAGGCCTAATTTGGGAAAGCTCAGAAACACTTAATTCTTTCTTATTAATTAGCCTCGCCGCTACATATCCCCCCTTTTTGAAGGTCACGAGGTCCTGAGGCATTGTTGCCTTCAAAACAAAACAGAGTTAAGTGATGTCCCTTGCCATTAGAACATTAATCTTAAATGTCCACATTACTCCTCGAGAATTCATACCGGAACCAGCATTGGATACAAACAGGATGAATAACATCTGGAGTATGTATAAACACGGTAGGAGACATTATCTAAGTCTAGGAATTACACATCAGGAAGCTCACTGTCAATATCTGATACCTCTGTAGTAGATATTTGGGGAGAATTCACTTCCTTTCTTTTGACATGCTACCTTTGACTCATTCGTGCTACCCGGAGTACATCTTGATGTAAGAGTACAGCATTCAGAGTACATCCAGTCATGATCCAGCTACCCGGCAGTAGTGTTACAATAACAACGGTTCCTGTTCCCAGCCCCCCGATAAACCACAACACCTGTGTTGGGTATCTGCTAGGGTGGTTTGGAGGTTTGTTCCATTAAAGCAAACTCAACTACCTGTACCCCTTCAGGGCTTACTGTTTCTTGGATTTCTATCCAATTCAATAGTGTGGCACCTGAAGGCATCCACGACCTCAAGTTTGGTCTTATATTGTCTGGTTCCAGACCATACAGTGTTAAGTCCAAGCTGTACTATGGCCTCCTCGGGAACTTGCAGGAAAACTATTTGGTTAGGTAGCTGCATTGTGGTAGCTGTATCATGCCTGTCACAAGTCATGGTGACAGTTAAATGTGGTGTGCTGACCAGCCATTTACTTCCCACCTGCTCTTCATGGGGTTCATTAACCTCCCTCTGCCCATTAGTAGCTTTACACCCTTCATTGGTGAATCGTTTAGACACAGCCAATGGATAGCTTTGGTAGCCATACCCATCTCAAGATTTGGAACCGAATTCAATCTTGGATTGCCTTCTGGGTGAGCTATGAGTGATGGGGTTGATGTCACATACTCCTCTACTGAGAAGAATGGAATCAAGTGGGTTGGGAATTGTGCCATGGTTAGACTGGCTACAGTGGCACTAAACTCCCTTAACAGGTCTTGTGTCTACATTCTGGCCTGTTGCACACAAGCATAAACCCACTGTATAACACCAACAATCATGTCCACTGTTTGGGGAATAAGGTTTAACCCTGTTGCATAGGAAGTTGCCTGTAGGGTTTTCCCTAAGCTTTCCAACTTTTGCTGCTGTTGATACAGTCTGTCACTACCCTCTGGCATCTCTGACACCTGCCTTCTTTGGGCAGTCAGGGTGAGAGTGCCAGTAGCACACAAACCTACCAGAAAAAGCAAACGTGCAACAGTGGCGGCAGCAATCAGTCCTCCCAAAAGTCTTTTCGGGTGGCTGATCCCAGTCATCTCCTTCTGAGTGACTGTTGCCTTTCTAAGCTGGCGCAGCGTGTACATGGTGCCTTTCTCAGTATGCCATGTGGCATCTTGGGCACCAACATCCTGGAAATCTGTGGAGATCTGACGCAGCTGCTGATGCTGCTCCTCCTTTTCCAGGGCATCTGCTTTTTCAATTTGTTCATGCCTGTGCTCTAGGAACCCTGCAGGGGGCGGTGCAGCGGTGGAGCATGCCTGACCCTCGGCTGAGTGGTCATCTGGAGCACCTGAGTGATCTGGGATTGTTACCCCATTCTCACTGTTCCGGTCCACCGTGCACACTTCCTGATTGAGGAATCCCTCTATCGGCATGTTTACAGTCGTTCGCTGGGGGTAGGTGTAGGACACCCGCTTGCTCCCCCCTTCCCTCGCTAGGGGTTCAGGGAGCTGCCCCAGCAGTGGGATAGCTAGTTCACTGTCTTTGAACTTACTATCACTCACCAGGCCCATGTCAGTGCAGGCGGGGATTCTGACACCCCTCTTTGCGATGTTCTGCACTGACAGGCGGGTGGCTTGACCATCCAGCTCCAGTCTGGCTGAACCACTGTTGGTCAGACTCAGACTGACAGACTGAGCTGGTGGCTGTAAGAAAACCGGCTCGGCTTTCATTCCCCGTCCCTTCTGGGGGACTGGGTGTGTTGGCAACCCTGCCGTT
This sequence comes from Lepisosteus platostomus, assembly GCF_059453375.1. Classification (NCBI taxonomy): domain Eukaryota; kingdom Metazoa; phylum Chordata; class Actinopteri; order Semionotiformes; family Lepisosteidae; genus Lepisosteus; species Lepisosteus platostomus. The sequence continues at coordinate 47,389,293 of NC_142612.1, read as the reverse complement.
GAGGCAGGAACAATCAGGTCAGTCTCACTCACTACCTGGTAGTTGTGAGAAATAATGTTACCTGACTGCAAATTCCCTGGGTCACAGCAGAGGGAATCGGCATCTGGGATCAGGTGTGTCCACAGCGCAGTAGTCTCAGCTTCCAGCTGGACCTCCTGTCTAACCTGTGAATGTTGCACCAGGGGCACCTGGTGGTGGCCCCGTGACAGCTGCTCAAGAAAATCCTCACTAATAGAGGACCTCTCAGGGCTAAGGGTGAGGGCTACATCACCAACCTGCTCTCCTGCCATCTGGATCCCTTCCACCACTGCAGGGTGGTGGTCCTGACCCCTCTTGGGTGCCAGGGTGCACAGGGAAAGCTCCTTTTCATCGCCAGGTGGGGAGATCTGCTCCTCTTTAGGGATGTAAAAGGGGTGTGCTTTACCTGGTGGATCAGGCGGCTGCTTGGAGCACCGCTCCTGTGGCAGGGAGGCTGTTGGGACCTCAGCCGGGACACAACTTCCCTGTATATCTGGGGAACAAGAAAATATTTTTATTTCTTGTCCAGATGGAACAGAAGGAATCTTCACATAGGCTTCTGTGTTCGGTGAGCACTGTGTGAGCACAGTCTGCCTCTTGGCCCCCCTTTCCTTCTGTACAGAAGGCTTAGGAGCCTTGACCTGTTTCCACACTTTGCCTTTCTGGTGATCCACCAAAGGTTCCTCTCTGAGTCGCATGCCCTTTTCTTTTTCTCCCCGTTTGAGCTTGCCATGTGACATCAAACACCTTTCAACCTCAGTGTCAATCAGTGTCTCACTGGGTAAGACATCTCCCATGGCAGCCTCGAGGTAAAAGCTTCCTGCTTTTCCTCTCTGTTTTACTGCCTGCTCTGTGACTTCAGGGGTGGAGTCAGCACTCGCTTGGGAGTGACTGACCTCATCCAGGCAGGAACCCTTCCGCTCAATCAGATAGACTGAGGGAGGGAGAGGGGGCGGGTCTCCGCCTCCTCCAGTGGAGAGTATGAGCTCATTCACGCTTCCGGCAGTCTTGGGGAGCGGTTGTCCCTGTCCTAATAAAGCTTGTTCAAGCCTGGCCAGGCGGGCGGCTACTGAATCCTTTTGTTCAGCCTTTTCTATTCCTTTCCCTCCCCCGGTGTTCTCATGGCACTTAGGACGCTGGGTGCGGTTCTGTGTGCCTGCTTTGGAACGGGGCTTAGCCAGCTCAGGAGCCTGTGCTCCTTCGAGCAGGAGGGAGTTAACCCTGCTGGCTCTGACGGCGAACACAGTCGCTTTAGCAGCTTTTTGCTCAGAGCGACTTTGGACATCATACTCCCAGGCTTTCTGCACGAATCTCTTAATATCAGTCATTTTCATGGTCTGTGCATCTGTATGCATTAAGATCATCTGTCTGACTGATGGGTGAAGATTCGCAATGAATAAACCCTTGAAATGTGTGTTCTCTTCGCAACCCTCATCATTTCGCTCTGCAAAATAAGTTCGTCTAAGTCTCTCGTAATATTCGCGAAGGGACTCTGCTCTCTTGTGCTTAATGTTAAGAGCGGCGGCTATCGCGACAGTCGGGTCAATAAACGCACTGTATTCCTCGATAAGTGCTTGACACAGCTCCTCAAAATTATTACAGACTTTTTTCATCTACCTAGCCATCCACTCATGTACAGCTCTGCTGGTAGTTTTCCTGACCAGAAACACTTTCTCCTGTTCTGTGGCGTTTGGCAGGTATTGCAGGTTATACCTGAGGTCCTGAATATAACTCTCGATATTATTCTCTGGCACTGCAGGGTCAAATCTCTCTATGTCCTTCGCTAGCTCTCTCAGAGAATGGAGATTTATTCTAGCTTCTCCGCTGACGGAGATATGGCAGAGATCGTGGTCAGACCTGTCGCTGCTAGAGAGAGTGCTTAATAGCGACTCGAATTCAGACCTTTTAGCAACCATCGTTAAACTTAAAGAGTATTACTTTTACGTACGAAATCACAGGTTTACCACAGAAAACCACAAGATCAAGTATGCAATCAACCCGGTAGATTACAAAAGATCACAAAAGATCAAGCACTGCTTAAAGAGCAAGGGGAACTTTTTTTCCTTTCGGCTTTCAGCACACACTGTATTATCGTGTATGAAACCCGCTGCGTTTTATATGAATTATTCTGCTTGGTTGACTCATTTCAGTCTTGCCACGCTCGTCCAGGGACGCCAAATATGTAACCATAGCCCGCCCAGGGACGCCAAATATGTAATGTTGCCATAGCAAAATTAAATGTAGTGGCTCTCTGAAGGCACCAGTTCTGTAGGGTTTGGGCATTTACTGAGACAATTATTAATTGTAGCAGTAAATCACAAAGTTGATTCTTTTGATGGCTTTAGAATCCAACACACACAGGTACTAATACACGAGGATACATTTATTAATACATAGAATATGCATATAAAACTAACAGATCTTATCGAGAGGGTTATCAGAATACAAAAGATATATATTCAATCAGTTACGAAGTGTTACACATATCAAGAGGACATACGTTCAGTATATCATTCATGAAGACCGTTTCATAAATGAACTTGGTTATAACTTCTACATTAGATACTCAAAACAAGTACATAACTCTTAGGAATTAAATTGATATCAACTGGTTCGGATAACAATTGAATTCTCGAGCTGTAATGCATTGAAGTTGAATACTCATCCAATCTCTGGGGATTCAGATCTCCTGCGGGCACAAAGAAACAGTTGCAGGCTGTTGCTGTCCAATCCGCGCTGTCTGGCTCGGTGCCAGGCTGTGCTGTGCGGCTTTCTACGGAGCGCTGCTGATGCTCACTGACCGGCTAGTAAGTGTTGGCTTTAACTAGCAATGTTTGCGCACAGGAGAAAAGATGACTGTGGGTCCCAGCAAGTCAGGAAGAGGACCGGTTCGTTCCTGATGAAGAGCTAGTTCTGAATAGTGATTCAGCTGTCCACAGTTCCGACCTGTTCACGAGGCCTGCTGCTGGTGCTAACCTCGGGTGGATCCTCTGGTTACTCTCTGGCAACCTCCGCTCTCGACTCTTGGAGCAAAGGAAAGTTCTGGCACTCAGACACACTGGCCATTCTGTGGTTGAGTCTCAGGATGGTCAGGAGGCGCGCTGTGAGAATGTCCTGCCCTTGGGAGCCTTCTGCTCCTGGGCCGTCCTGCCCTGGAATTCTCCTTTGAATTCCCTTTAGAATAGTCCACTGAATTCTACTGAATCCCTTCTGAATCTCCCAGGCCCTCTGTGTTGCCTGTTTTTACCTGGAGGAACTTCAGCTCGTTGATTGGCTGAAAGTTCCATGGGCATCAGAGTCCCACGTGGGTTACTCGGCCCTACCAGTCCCTGATTGGTTGATCAAGGTGAGATATGAGTCACTTACTCCTGACACTTAGGAATGCAGTCCAGATGTCCATCTGGCACTCCCTAGACAGATAGGCGCCAATGGATGACCATTGATCATGATAGCCAGGCTTAGCTAAGTGCATCCCCCTTTGGGAGCTGTCCTAGGAAACCTTATCAAAGGAAACCTTAAATCAGCCTGCATGAATAGTTTCTCTGTGGCTGCACCACAGAGATGAACAGAGAGATGAGACCTAATTTGGGAAAGCTCAGAAACACTTAATTCTTTCTTATTAATAAGCCTCGCTGCTACAATGGACACTTCTTCATTCCAGATAGATCCTCTGCTGGATACAGTGGCATCTATGTCATCAATTGTGCTGTGCTGTGAATCTTGAACTACAGTGCCCTCCATAATTATTGGGACAGCAAAAAATCAAAATTGCTATTTGTGCTATGTATTCCAGTAAAAGGTAGTTCTTATTGGTCAGGTGTTACCTATTGCATTGATTGTTAACTTATAAAAGAGCTGTAAACATGTAGCATTTAACCTTTGCTCTTCCCTTTGGTGTCCACATTTGGAGACTTTAGGCCTAAACCAATATGAAGACTAGGGAGCTGTCTATGAAAGAAAAACAAACAATTTGGATGCTGAAAGAAATAAATAATAATCAGAACCAAAGCACAGAAACTCTGCATAGTAAAATCAACAATTTGGAATATCTTGAAAAAAAGAATCCTCTGGTGTACTTAGCATTTGATTAACTTATCAATTAGCAATGACCAGGTTTACCAAGAAAATCAATTGCAGTTGATGACAAAATTATCAGAGCTGTGAAGAAAAACTTAACTCAATAAAACTGTCAGCAACAAACTACACAGGGATGTGATACCACAGGGATGAAAGTATCACAAATCTACTGTTCATAAATGACTTAAAGCAGAATTATAAAGGCTACAAGACAGATTGCAATTTGCTAAAATGTCAGGGATGGGCCAGTAGAGTTCCAGAAAAAAAGTGTTATGGACTGATGAGACAAAGATAAATTTCTACCAAAGTGATGGCAAGATAAAAGTGTGAAGAAAGGAATGAACACAGATGATCCAAAGCATACCATTCATCTTTGAAGCATGGTAGAAGTAGTGTCATGGCATAGACATGCATGGCCACTTATGCAACTGGGTGACTCATCTTTATTGATGATTTAACTGATAATAGCAACAATATGACTTCAGAAGTGTACAAGAAAATGCCCCTAGACTCATTGCTTGGAGCTTCATCAAGCAGAAAGACAATAACCCAAAACACATTACCAACACAACCAAAGAGTTCATCAGGGTAGAGTGGAAAGTCTCAAATTCTAATAGCTTGATTATACAGCAAAAATGACAATTTTGACTTCACTGTCCCAATACCTACAGTATGGAGGGCACAGTATACAATAGAAATGTACAATGGCAGGTGAAAGTAAGTGTCTTTTCTAAACATTGAAAGATTGCTTTTATAGTCTCCATTAACCATCTTTTGCTGTATTGCTCCAGTCATACTAAAACAACTTTGGACTCATTTTTGGTGCATTTGCAGTGGACCAATTGTGTAGAATAATGTTGCAGAGGATATAAAGAGGCTATTGATATGTATAGTATTGTTACAACTATAGGTGACTACAGAAGTGCTTCTAAGAATCTACAATAGATAAAATGTGTAACACCTGACATTGTAAACACTTCCAGCTTTAAAGCAAAGGGGAGGTTTGCTGAAATGTTGAGGGTTCAGATTCAGTTATCAAAGCAATCATAATGTTTACCTTGGTTTACCTTACATAATTAAGTTCTGGGTAAGTAACTATCAATGATCCAGAAAGATACCAATGTGAAGGACAAGACAGGGAGGAAGAACAGACAAGACCACAAGAGAGATATGCAAAGCAAGAACTGCTTATTCCAGATCGTCCAGGAAGACCAGTTTGAAGCTACTGTAAGTATTTAAATCTTTTTAAGAGAGCTTGCTGTTAAGGATTCGGTCAGTGAAACCGAAACTAAGTAATGAACGCACTTGCAGGAGCTGATTAAGCCAAGCCGTGATCCAAAAAACCGTAGTTGAAGGAATGAGCCAAGAGTCCAAGGGAAGCCAGAGATCCAAACTGGGAGAGAGTAACCGAAGTCAAGCTGTAATCCAAACAACTAGTCGATAGAAAGAACCAAAGTCCGAAAAACCAATAAGGTAACGAAGAGGAAGAAGGCGTAGTGCATCAAAGAAGCTCGAACGGAAAACCAATACTGAGCGAGGAGGTAGGAAAAGACTAGTGCTTAAATACAAGATGAGACGGAGAAGTGGTGGTGAATATGTACACTGATAGGTAAACTAATGAACTAAGACTATGCCTTCTTCTGCCTCTTCCGTTGCCGGGAGGCACGGATTGTAACATTACCCCCCCTCTACGGGCAGCTCCCGACTCCCTAGCAGGATGATTAGGGAAGCTGTGATGGAAGTTCAGGATCAGGTTTGAATCCAGTATATCCTTTTCCGGTACCCATGACCGCTCCTCTGACCATAGCCTTCCCAATAAACTAGGTACTGCAGGGATCCACGAGACCATTGGGAATCTAGGATCTTATTTACGGTGTAGGCAGGGAGTCCATCAATTACTCAAGGCAGTGGGGGGTTTTGTTGTGGTTTAGACAGAGTGGATCTGCGAAAGGGCTTAAGGAGGGAAACATGGAATGTAGGGTGAATCCTGAGGGTAGAAGGCAAGGCCAGCCGGTAACTTACAGGGGTAACCTGGGTGAGGATACAAAAAGGACCCATGAACCTGGGAGCAAGCATGCCAGAAGGTTGCTTTAGAGGAAGGTTGAGGGTAGATAACCAGACAAATTGTCCAAGTTGAAATCTGGGTATGGTTCGACAGTACCGATCTGCCACGTTCTTCTGTGAGCTGCAGTGCGAAGAAGGGCGGCTTTAGTCTTCCTCCAGAAGGCCTGCAGGTTTGCAATATATTCCTGAAGAGATGGAACTTCCGTGTCTGGAGGGGAGTCTGGGAAAAGAGGATGCTGATAACCTAAGGCACACTTGAAGGGTGACATGCCGTCGATGAAGTATACAAAGAATTATGAGTATATTCTGCCCATGGAAGCAATGACACCCAGTTATCATGGGTAGATGAGATATATGCCCGTAAGTATGTTAGCAGTTCTTGATTCATACGCTTTGTTTGACTGTTGGCCTGAGGGTGGTAAGCTGAAGTAAGCGAAACTGAAGCTCCCAGCGACTTACAGAAAGCCTTCCAAAATCGTGAAACAAACTGGGGGCCCCTATCAGAAACAATATCTTTAGGGATGCCATGAAGGCAGAAGATATCTAATACGAATAACTCTGCTAGTTCCTGAGCCTTAGGCAAGCAAGGTAGGGGAATAAAATGTGCAGATTTAGAGAAGTGATCTACTACTACCATAACAGTCGTGTATCCTTGGCTTGGTGGAAGGTCTGTAATAAAATCAACTGAAAGGTGGGTCCAAGGACGGTCGGGGATAGGTAAGAGTTGAAGAGGGCCTGCCGCCCTCATCCGAGAAGACTTAATTTGGGAACAGATAGAGCAGGCCTGGACATACTCTTTGACATCTTTTAACCATTGTTGGCCACCAGAAGTCTCTGGAGATTAAATCCAAGGTACGTCGGAATCCAGGGTGTCCGGCGAAACGGGAGTCATGTCCCCATTGAAAGACTGAAGATCTGACTGGGGTTGAGATGAATAACATGTCCTGAGGGCACTGAGGAGGTACAGTCTGTCTAGCCAAGGCTCGTCTAACTATAACTTCAATGTCCCATCTTACAGCTGCCAGGAATTTACCAGATGGGATGATGGGTTCAGGAACCAGTTCAGCCTCAGGGGGGTCGTGGATTCGTGAAAGAGCATCAGCTTTGATGTTTTTAGAGCCTGGAGTGTAGGTGATAAGGAAATTAAATCTGGTGAAAAAAAGGGACCATCTGGGCTGACAAGGACATAGACGTTTGGCCGATTGCAAATACTCCAGGTTTTTGTGATCAGTGTATATCAAGAATGGATGATGAGCTCCCTCCAGTCAGTGCCTCCATTCCTCCAATGTCAACTTAATAGCCAGAAGCTCATGGTTACCAACATCATAGTTCATCTGTGCAGGGGATAACTTCTTAGAAAAGAAGGCACAGGGGTGAAGAATCTGTTTATCTCCATGACGTTGAGAGAGAACAGCACCCACACCATGGCCAGATGCATCCACCTCGACAACAAAAGGCAAAGAAGGATCAGGGTGTTTCAGGATGGGGGCAGTTGTGAATAGATGTTTCAGGCGCTGAAATGCCTCTTCTGCTTGAGGGGCCCATTTACCTTGTCTAGGTCCTTTGCGAGTTAAAAAGGTTATGGGAGCAACCACCGAGCTGAAGTTTCGAATAAACCTCCTGTAGAAGTTAGCAAAGCCATGGAACCATTGCATGTGTTTAAGATTCTTGGGTCTGGGCCAATCAGTAATTGCGGAGACTTTACTTGAGTCCATTTCCACCCCTTCTGGAGAGATGATGTAACCTAAAAAAATGAATCCTAGAAGCATTGAGAGTGCACTTCTCCAGTTTGACATAAAGTTTATTCTTTTTGAGCCGGGAGAGTACTTCTCTGACATGGACATGATCCTGGAAGGTATTAGAAAAAATTAGAATGTCATCAAGGTATACCAAGACAAACCTTTGTAACAGATCATGAAAAATATAATTAATAAAAGTTTGAAACACTGCTGGGGCATTTACCAAACCAAAAGCCATGACCAAATATTTGTAATGTCCGTGGGTTGTCATGAATGCTGTCTTCTACTCATCCCCTTCTCAAATACGGATTAAATTATAGGCCCCTCATAGATCCAATTTGGTGAAGATCTTGGCCCCATGAACGGACTCAATCGCTGCTGGAATTAGAGACAAAGGGTATCGGTTCTTAAAAGTGATTTCATTAAGTGTTACGCATTCCACTCGCGCCACACTTCCTTCTTGCATTCCCACACGCACACCCTGTAAAACAAGCTCACGCCGCAAGTAAACGCCAATCACCTTTCTCTCCCGTCTCTATTTTAGTTCTCCTTTTTCCTCACTTCCCCGCTCACTATTGCGGATTCTCTTCGAGCTCCCTAGTGCGCGGTTACCTCTTGCTTCTCTCCGGTTTTCGATCTCCTAGTCTGCCTCTCGTTTTCGGTTTCGTCTTGTGATTTGAATTGCTGCTTGCTCGTTTGTGCTTCAGTGTTCTGATCTTCTCGCCTGCTTCCTGGATTCGATTTTGCCTAGTGTTTTTGGATTGTTGCTTCCTGCTTGTCTCTCTGTGTGCCGACCTACTCACCTGCCTCCTGGTTTTCGTTTTTGCCTAGCGTATCTGCTTAGTGTCATTCTCTTGTCTTGAGTCCTGCATAGGATCCTATTGCCCAAGCAGCCCTATCTTACATTAAGGCCGCAATAATCAATATAGGGACGGAGCCCACCACCCTTTTTTTCCACAAAAATAAAAACTGGCACATGCAGGCGAAGTGGATGAACGTATAATTCCAGCCTTCAGAGAATCTTGTATATATACTTTCAGGGCCTCGGATTCAGTATTGGAGAGCGGAAATATATGACCTTTAGGAGGGATAGTTCCTGGCAAAAGGTCAATGGAACAATCATAAGGTCGATATGGGTGTAGGTATAGGTAGACGGCAGCAACTGCTTATACATCGAGGTCCCCAAGTTAAAATTTCTCTGCGGGACCAAGAAATGTTAGGGTCATTCTGTTGGAGCCATGGAAAGCCTAGTACCAGGGGATGCGATGGGGTCTCCAGGAGATACAGCCAGATATCTTCCACACGTGTGGCACCAATTTGCAATCTTATTAGTTAAGTATGCCATCTTATAAGTCCTGGAGCTACTGGGGAACCATCTATTGATTGTACACGAAGAGGAGGAGTCACCTGGGTCAAGGGTAAATTCCAAGTTTGAGCTATGGAGGCGTCGATAAAGTTCCCCGCTGCCCCTGAGTCAATAAAAGCAAGAAGTGGCATCCATTTATTACCCCAAAACAGTGTAGACAGAATAGAAAATCCTGAAGAAAACTGAGAGGATTGAGTTATCTCACTCACCTCAGGATCTTGAGTACTTGGGAGCCGCCTCAAAGACGAGTGTAAAGCAGGGCAGTCAGTTTTAAAGTGTCGTAATTTTCCACAGTAGATACAGCGACCCTCTCGTCGGCGTCTCTCTCCTTTTTCTGGGGTTAACTGGGTGCGGGCTATTTCCCTAGGTTGTTATGAGTCTAGGGTTCTGGTAAGTGGTGGCCAAGGAATCTCTAGTCTTCATGTCCGAGATCTTTCTCTACTCCTCTGACGAATTCCAAACTCTAATTCTAACACCTGGGAAATTACTTCTTCCACGGTTCTGCCCAACTGTGGCATAGATACAAGGTGATCCTTTAGTTCAACACATAATCCTTGCTGGAAAAGAAAAATAAGGACTTCATCATCCCAGCCAAGGAACGACTAAAAAAACCCTTAAACGTCTTTAAAAAGAGATTGTAATCCTGTACTTCAGGAGCCCCGCAATCTAGCAGGGAAGTAGCCCATTCCAAAGCAAGGCCATTTAACAAAGAAACTACAAAGGCTGTCTTGTCCTGAGAAGAAAAAAATGTTTTCAGGATGTAGCCTGAAAACCAGCACACACTGTGCTAAGAAGCCCCGACATTTCGTAGGGTTGCCGTCAAACCTGTCAGGTGGGGTAAGTGGAAGAGGTCGAGGGGCGGGTGTAGAAGCTGGCGGGGGCGATGCCTGTGTATAGAATTCCTCAGTTAAAAACGACCTCCCCTGGTTAGTGTGAGAATTGTTAAAATAGGGAGATAGGTTCCCATTTACTCTGGTATCTGGGTTTCCAGAGAGAGAGATGAAACCGCAGGTAGTATTCCATTTAGTTTAGAAGACAGATTATATCTCTATTTTTGGCTTTCGTAGGCATTATACTGTATGTGATTTTGAATACTTGGTAACAGTCTGGGATTTTCTGATTGGTTGGGACATTAGGCCCCTGAGACACATTATTTGTAAATTTGAACATAGTGTAATTTATGTGTTGTATGTTTAGTGTATGTTGTCATTTTTAAATAAATGTTTAAAATAGTGTGTCTGAATTATTACTCTTTTCACCAAAGCTGAACAAAGAAGAACAGAGAACAAAGAAGAATTAATGTGCCTCTAACTACAGTATACCAATATGGGTATAAGGATATATCCTTGGCAGAAATTTTTCCCCATTGTGTAAACTCGAGATTTTGTATCAGATTTCACTGCTGTCTGGGCAGTGGTGCTATATGGGACTGAGGATTGTGAAATTCCAAGGAACAATGATGCAATCATCTCTATTCATTTGTAGGTTTCGTTTCACATCTCTCCCGACCTTGCACCACTTGATTGGCCACTCTGCATCTCCCCTGGTGCCGCCTCTTCCTCTCTCCTGGCTTTTCTTTTCCCATGCTATATTATCTTTGCTGACTGCCCTATCTTTCTTACACTCCAAGAAGGCTCCACAGCTGAAATGTTGTTTACTTTCTTCTCTTTTCAGCATGGAATGAACCTATTCCTTGTTCCTTTGCAGCCTACACATGCTGACACAGCTACCCACCTGAACTAAATGATGCAATCATGGCAGGTGCAGAGCTGCATGTGACACACAGCCTTAAAGCTCTGATTTCACTAAAATGACTACAGAGCAGCCTTTGGCATTTAGAAACTCTAAGATTACCAAGAAGAAATCACAACTTGACAGAAACTTTTCTGACAGTTGCTAATAATAGCCAAGTGTACATTCCCACAAATAACTGCCAAGTTTAAAATCACTCCTCTCATACAGTACACTATATAACTTCTCTAAAACAATATCTTTTGATTTCACTTCTGCTCAGTGGAGTATTTAGGATTTTTAATAGATTCAGATCTCTGTTTTGTGATAATGTAATGAACACATGATCATTAAAAGAGACAAATACTAAGCAGATTTTTTGGACTAATTAATCAATGTAGTATACAGGCTTTAAATAGAGTGAGGTTTACAGGATGAAAAGCAATCAAATTTAGGCATTTTTCACAGTCACATTTCAAAGATTATTTTAAGCTGTCATGAGCATTTGACTGCTCTTTTTTAAATGAGTAACTTTGAATGAGCAATTCTGTTTTTCCCTCTTCGGGTTATGCTATCTAAATTCCATTCACTGTACTCAAACTTTGATTTTTTTGTACTTCAGCTTTTTAATTGTTTAATTTAAGGTTTTAATTTGTGTATACTTATCTCTTTGTTTAATATTTCAGTGCTTAGAGTTGATGGACTATAAAATAAACATTATCATTATTCTTTGTGACTTTCCTGTCAGAAGAACTCACAAGCACTCAATTATACCACTATCAGAGTATAATTGACATTTGATGGAGGTAGGGTTATAGTGTACAATTTCAATGTAGCAGAAGATGATTTTGTGAAGTTTGTTGGTATGAGGAAAAGAAAAAATCTACAGCGAATCAATATTGACATCCAATTTGTGAGGCAAATAGGTATAAGCTTGCATTAAGAGCAGAAAACAGAAAAGCTATAGCAATGGGACAATCTGTTCTAGTTTTCTTAGTTCTCCTGACAAGAACACAGTCACATTGGAAGTTGGGGTGTTACTAGTCAGTTTAAATTTTACCACTGAAAAGTTGGGGAGTAGGATAGCAATGAGGTGCATGAAGAACCCAGAGAGACACTTATGACTTAAAGTGTGTCAGTTACCTGTCTTTGGGTCACTGGATGTTTTGTCTTTGCACATTAACTATAGCAGAAACTCTCTCCCTGTCTCAGTAACCATGATAGAAAAATGAGCTATTGCATCAAAGTAAGTGCATCTGCTTTAGACTTGTTATGTGTGTTACCACAATCTGAAAAGGTTTTATTGTTGCTGTTAAAGTCCTTTGATCCTATTCAAGCTGTATAAAGTAAGTAAAAGTGTCATACACTGTAGGGAACAATATATCCTTGAATGAAGGTTTGGAAAAAGTAGAACAAGGTGATGATTAGCCACGAAGGACTGATTATAAGACACAATAATTAAAACAAAATCTGGAGACAAAGAGCAAAGCTTTCTTTCCAAAATTTTCTGTGTCTAAAGAATATTTGGATAGTTTGTACTGGCCATGGCAACATGTTTTACAGACAAAATGTTCATTTTCATTTCATTTGAGCCAAACATGTTGTTAGAGACATTTCTGGGAAGAAACTTATTCTTATTATTTAGGATATTGTACCTTCTTAATTTTCTCTTGTTTAGATCTGAAAGAGAGTACCAAACCAGAATGATCAAAAAATTATTTTAATTACTACAACTTTGGGAAATTTAATACTACACAGATATGTGAAGATAGTAACATTAGTGCCTACTTGAGAGAATGCTACCATTTCACCGCATAGTGCAGAAAAGATGTTCATTTAGTCTCCCTCAAAGTCTGTAGTCAATTGGTCAATGTACCCTGTCCCCTGTAGTTTTGGCTTCAATTGTTTCTTTTGTCTTTTTCTTGCTTGCGGCACCTGTCGGTCTGTAAACCCAAAATGAGGTTATCCAAGTTCACCAATCAAAACCTGACAGCAGTATCATTAAGTTGGGCCATTGGTGATCCTCCTCACCACCTTAAGTGTACCACATGCCCTCCACCTGCAGGTGCAGTTACAGATGTTTGTAATTCCACCCTTGTCCTTGTTGAGGAACTTTGCAACTCTGGTCACTGCCAAAACTGTTTACATAACTTACATGTGTTGTAACAGAACGAATAAGGTTCTTGATCCCGAGATGAAGTAAAACAGATGAGTTTATTGCATGCAAAGAACAATAAAGCCGAAGTCTTGTTTCCCGCAAGAAACAACAAAACCGAAGTATTGTTCCCCGTACTGTTACAAACTTTTGGGTTATATAGTGTCTTCTTCTCCGTTTCTGACGTCACTCGGTCTGAAGAGGGGGGTTCATGGTATTTGGCCAGTTTAGGATGTTCTGGACAAATGGTCAGTTTAAGATTACACCCAGGGGGGTTCCTAGCTTGCATCTGCAATCCTTATCAGTTAACCCCCTTTCCTGCCATAAACCCCAGCTTGTGACCCCCTACAGAAAGGATTAAATTCAAACCCCCGTCTTCACATCTTTCTTCACATGTTTGCATCTAGGTTTTGGCTCTGAACAGGAGGCCTTTTTCTTTGGATTTTTCTGACGGTCTAGACCACCTTTGCATGGACACAAACACAAATCAGTTTCTGAGACTATTTTCTCTTTTATTAAAAATTTCCTTCATGTAAAAAACTTTGTTACCCAATCTATATCCATTTTATACCAAATTAATTCCCATGAAAAACTGTTCATATTCCTATATGACTAAAGCAACTTAATATGTGATCATCTTCTAATGAAACTTTTAACCTTTGATATAAATTTAAAACCCATTATTTTGTGCACTATCCTATTTTTAATATATCTTTTATATTTATCATAAAAATGTCTTGATATGTTTATGTTTTGTATCTTGTTGGTTGTGTCCTGCGCAGAACAGTAGCTTTTTATCTTACTGGTGCAGCCTAAGAGCTGTGTGCTGTCCCTTTTCAGTCAAATAAAACTAAACTATCAATCCAAATTTTGTCAGTTTGTCATAGTTCATTGAATTACTGTAGATAACCTTGCTAAGAATTGACAATAGTAATTCAGTATGCCCAGGAATAATCGAAATTCACTTATATTCTTAGGCAGTTTCTTGTAAAAGGTTGTGGAGTACCTTGGACTCTGGATTAATGCAGAAGGTCTACATCACACCTGTGTCCAAGATAGTCAACGATGCCCCTAACTTTCATCCCTTTAAAGAAGGAATTTTTCTGCTCAGTTTTCAGATGTTTAATAAGCAATAAACCCTGCAAAATTTGGTCCATGACTGACTGTCCTTGACATGATTTTGTTGTTTCCACAGATTCTCAAAAAATTCTGTTTTTGGTACTACTTTAATTGGGGCTACCCATAAGTATTTGACTAGTGATAGCATGGCAAATTGGTTTCCTCAAAATGGTTCCCTCAAAATGTTGGTGTGTCAAAAACTTTTGGTTTAGTGTAGTGTCTCAGCCACAATGGAACTCTTGAAAGAACTGCCATTTCTACCCATGTTCCTTCCAAACTCAGTTATACCTTAATACCCTTTTCATTTGCATATGCTATAAACACAGAACGCAAGATCAACTTCAATGAATTATGTTTCTTTTATTTATTCTTCTATTTTCTCTTCACTTATTGAGCGATGAACTTGCTTCAAGTTTGAAACTGTAAATACAGCCTTTTTTCAAACATTAGATTTTTTTGCTCTTCAAATATTTCTTGCTTCATCTGCTGCTGCTTTCCTGTTTAGTGGATTGCAGTATAAAAAAAAATCCCATTTCTCTGTGTGGCTGCTCTCCATACCATTGAAGATGTTTACAGACAAATAAGAACTTTCTAGCGCTCTTCCCTCATTATCTAAATGAACTGCTGACTCACTGGGGTCCATTGTCCCTCTTGGATTTACCTTTTATTGCTGCAGATGTTGTTATTTTTCTTGGTGTAAAAGTAAATGTTGATGTCTTTAGAAAATAAAAAGGGTATTTAAATGATAATAATGTTTGATGCTGGTCTGTGTGTACATGGGTGATTCTGGGAGAGAAACAGAACCTGTGGAAAAATAGAGCGGGACTAGCACCCATTTGTATTTGCTAGGTGGCATAGTCATACATGAAGTATGAATAATTCATGTTCGAGGGGTCATCTTACTGTGACAGTAATAATATATTTGGATTTTTATTTTACAAGAGTGGTAATGGTAAGTAATGTATTAAATCATAATCCTGTAACTACAGTAACAACCAATGATAAGACCATGATATAGATGTCTTCCACATAGTCTCCAAATCTGTTTAGAAGTGTTGCAGCTTAACACCAATGCATGAAGTCAAGTATCAAAGAAATCCGTGTGACATTTCTGGAGTCAAGGCATATGGAGCCCCTGGACAAATGCTTCTTAAATGGCCTGAAAATAAATCACTGGGTGGCAGGTTATTGATTTGTGAAGTGGATGGTCTAGTATCTCACATAGGTAAAACTCTCATAAATTCTGTTAGACAAGGGTGAAGCTGCATTATTAAACAGTAAAATGAAGCCATAATGCAGCAACCCAATCTGACCTTGATGAATGGCCTTCTGCAACCTGATCAGTGTTCGACAATAGAACTGATTGTTTGAAAATGTTTGCTTAAAACCTACCATCTTTAATCTGAAACCGTATATCAGAGGTCACTAGTTAAAAGTTCATTCATGTCACTTGCTGACTGTGACTAGGATTTAAGAAAAAACAGAGTGAACCTGAAATTCGTCATCCAAGGTTGTCTCTGCTTTCTGTCAATCATGTGAGTGTTATGTCAATAAGAAAAATGTCTCATCTCCAATGGAACTATAGTTTGGGTTGTCAGCACTGCATGTTTTCATGTCTCATTCTATCTCTCATTGGTCATAGCTGTGGTGTTTTAGTAACAATGTAAATAAATTAGGAGGCAGTTACAAATTGTATTGGTTTATAAAAAAAATGTAATTTAAAAAAATGATGTTATGACCACTGTCCCATGACATCTAACAGACCGTGGTTGCCCTGGGAAACTATCACGTTCTCACAAGGGCTCACGGTTTTCCAGGGCTTGCCACTCTGACCGGATCCCTTTCTGGTAATCCATCCTAATGAGAAATTATGCTTTCGATTATTATTGGTCTGATTCTCTATTGTTGAAGCGCTGCTTTGGCGGCTCTTTGTCATTATTTATTCTAACTCCACTCTTTGTCACAGTTGAAGTAGTGCCTCCCATCTTTCTCTGAGGAAGCTGGAGAAGCTGAAGCTATGGCAGACAGAGCTCTCTCAGGTGTTGCCACTTTGGAATACCTAACCCATGCTTCATCTTTTTCCTAGGAGCTTGGAAGTAGAGATCTGCTCCCCAAAGCTGAATAAGCCACACCCCAAGAGCTGAGACTTCCCAATCCACGTCGATGGGCTGAGTGTCCAGAGTCCTGATCTCAAGGACTCTTTGTTAACTATTCTTGCCTTTCTTTGCTAAAGCAGCCTGCACTTTCAAAGCCCGCTCAGTCACTGCAGCCTGCACTGCAGCTCTAGATCCATGTCTTCACTTTACCCCACACTACAGGTCAGTTTCCAAGTCATCTCACTGGTCATCCAAGACCCCAGAGCCCTTTCCCCTTTATTAGCAACCTTGTTTCTATTGTGTAGAGTGTCCTGAACACTAGTCTTCTCTCCTATTGCCCTTTTCGGCTTCTCTTTGGGGCATCCCTTTTCTCTATATTTCAGGGCTTTTTTTCACTCTATTTTTTTGGGTTGTCTGGGTCACTTTCCCTTTTTCTTTTTTCTTTATTCCTAGCCATTTTCCAGGACTCCAGCAGAGCCTTCTCCTTTTCTTCCTAGGTGCCAAGCATTATAAATCTACTCTGAAGCTTATTGAGCAGTTCCCTGTTAGCTCACTGAGAACTCCTTTGTTCTTGGGCTCTGACTGTCCATCCCCTGCAGCTGTGTTGACCAGTATCTCTGGGAGTTGAGAGAAGATGGGTTTCTTTGTCACTTCTTCCTAGCAGATATCTCTCATAGTTTGATCCAAAGGGCACCTGGGTATCTGATTCTGTTTGCACTTGGGCACTTCTGTCAGAGTGAAAAACCTGGGAGAACAATCGGACAGCACACATCTGGCCTGATCTTGGAAGAGACCCCTCTATTAGGGTGTGTGTCTTGAATCACCAGCTCCTCTGACTGGATCACAGAGAGGGAGTTTCCTTCCTCGATAGAATTGGTAAGATCCCTCCTCTCACAGACGCACAGCTGTGATCACTGGTGGTTCTTTTTCTGTTGAGCATGTCAGCCTTTGAGCTCTCTGGCCTGCATCCTTGGCTACTCAAGAGAGCTGCCCCCAAGACATCTCTGTCCCTGACTGTGACATGTCTGGCACTGTACAATTCCAGCTTTTCTTTTTTTTTTGCTAGGGGTGCAGCGAGCTGCTCTCAGACCTTTGGGCTTCACATGTTTTTTACCTTTGTTGACTGGTTGAGGCAATCCTTGCTCCACCAGCAAGGATTGATTTGCATCAGTCTGTCTGCCTGCAAGCTACCAGACTATTAAGGCCATTAAGATGGCTGTTCACCTGAACCATGTGGTGCCCGTTTTTTCAGGAACCTCAGCTGTGTTTTATGATTCTGATCAACAGGGTGAGATGGGCAATTTCTCTGACAGATGGCACTTTGCTATGCAAGCCCTTTTTTCTTTTTTTTTGCCTCACATACAGACAGCCAGCTTATTTTTTAAACTGTCACATATTTGCTCAAAGACCAGTGCTGTCATAACCCCCAAAAGGATTCCTAACAAACCAATCCAGGTTTTGAACACAGAGCCAAGAGCAAGTCGGTTCAGCTGCAAGTTTTGCAGGAACCCAGGACATGCAAGTTGTTATGCTGTGCCTGTGAGTGGAAAATAGGGCATGACAGTTAATAATCACCAGAGTAGGTTCAGCAGTAGAGTTTTATGACTTATTGAGTAATAAATGGAGAGAATCCAAATAGGAGGTGCCCGGGAGAAATCTTAGGAGAGCAAACCTGGAAGGCCACCTCTACACCCTTCTATGTGTAGCTCAACAACTGAACCCTGAGGGATTGTTCCTCAGGGCTTAAATAGTGAGTGTGGTTCCTGATTATTGGATAGGCCCTGCCTGTGCTTAATTGAGATGACCCTGATGAGCTCCTTCCATGTGTGGAATGTGGGCTGGAATGTGGTGCTGCCCGCTAGTATAGAGGTAGAGAAGTAGAGGGGTTTATGTGCATTGGAATTCTTATTTGCACTGATCTCTCAAGACATACAGTATGCAGTACAGCAGACAATGTAAGAGTACGTTAAAACATAATAAATAATAACAACAGGATAATAAATATGCACTGCAGTACTGAGAAAAAAAATGCAAAAAGTGCATAGTTTAGATATGTATTGAGTCTGAGGCACTGCAGTTAGCTGTAGAGGATGCGTACTGCAATAGAATAGAAGCTGTTCTAAAGTCTGTTAGTGACTATGTATGATGTGGCATTATGTTGGGGTGTGCACAGTGTCGCCTTTGTGACTACAAAGTCCCAGCTCCTAGAAGATGAGCCACAGTTGTGCAGGTCCTGTAAAGGCACACTAGACACCCCCTGAAGGGATGAGCAGGGCCACCCGCAGAAAGGGAGAGTTTACACTAACAGTCCCGGAGGGGATTGCACCCACATAAGGCATTCTTTTTCTTTTTGCCTGTTCCGTCACGTATTTTCACTGCGGCAGGCACACCTTTTTCACACACTAAGTTTTTGTTTTGTTTTCGGCCCGCTCTACCAGATGACCCTGCTAAATAGGGTAAGCCCAGCCTGGAAATCATGATGCACAGCGGTACACCTTTCTTTTTGCCTTTTTGCTTCATTTTCCATCACTTTTTGTGTTATTTTTGGTCCCTGCTAAACTCACACTGGTGTCTCTGCCCCCTCAGACGGGGTGTCGACTTATACCAATGCTTGCCACTCCCAATCCCACATTGTCACAATAAGTATGTATGGGCACCAGCACAGCACTGTACATTGATTACAGGTGTGGTTCCAAAGCCTGTTATGCTTAGGTCATGTATAAAAATGTGGACAGACCAAGTTGACAATTATTTTGGCCATGAAATGTAGAAGAAAAGTGACATTTTCAGTGACTTTGAGAGAGAGGCGTGATTGTTAGGGAATGCCATGCAGGACCTTCAGTGATGAAGATAATTTAACTTGATGATGTTTCAGGGGGAACGGTAGCTAAGGTGATGTTGGCAAGGAAGTCTAAGGATAAGACATCATCATCTGGGGATAACTGTGGACATAAGTGCACACTCCTTGACTGAGATGTCTGTGCAGCAGTTTGAGAAGAAAAGCAAAACGGATGAGCAACTCTGAATCAGCTGACTGCAAATGCCTATCTAAGGAATGAGCCGGCAGTTTCATCAAGTACAGTCCATTGAGAATTTCACAGCGAGGGATCCTGCGTTTGGGCTGGAATGTATAAAAATACACATTTGTTTGTAAAGTGGTGTGAAGAACACAGGTAGTGGTCTACTGAGCAGTGGAAAAAAGTAATATGGTTAGATGAGTCATCTGTCACTCGACAAGCAGACAAGTACAGTACATATGTGGTGTACGCTATAAGAAGTCTGCAGGCTCAAGTTCACATTTCCTGTGGTGAAGGGTTCTGGTGGCTCTGTTAGATGAGTCATCCTTAACTCTGTTATCAGCAAGTGGAGAAGTAAATATAAAATATATGGTGTAGGCCATAAGAAGCCTACAGGTTTAAGTGCTTGTTTCACTAGGTGAGTGGCTCTGTTACAGTGTGGGGTGCATTTTAATAATAATCATCATCAATCATCATTATTGTCATAATTTCTTGCATTTATATAGAACTTTTCTAGACACACCAGTCAAGCACTTTACAGGCAATGGGGAATCCCCTCCACCACCACCAATGTGTAGGACCAACCTGGATGATGTTATGGTGTGGGGTGAAATTTCCTGGCATGGTTTAGGTCCACTCAACCCCTTAGAGGGCAAGGTAAATGCCAATTAATACAAAGCCATTCTGAGTGATAATGTTCATCCTATGGTAAAGGAATGGAATCTTCCAGGATGATAAAGTCCCCATCCACAATGGTTACTGAATGGTTTGATGAGCATGGAAATTATGTAAACTATATGTGAAGCCCATTCCACCTTCACCGGATCACCAGATTCCAACCCAATTTAAAACTTATGGGAAATTCTGGAGCTGTGCCAGAGACAGCGTCACCAGAAATCATTAACATAAAAAAATAGAATTTATCACGAAAAAATGGTGTTGCATTCCTTCAATAGCGTTCCAGACACTTGTAGAATCGATGTCAAGGTGGATTAAAATCTGGTGGCTTGTGGTGGCTGAACACCCTATTAAGACACTTTGTGTTGGTGTTTCCTTTATTTGGGCAGTTACCTGTTACGAACTTCATGGCTTGGAGAATCTCTTCAAGAGGAGCATCTGTATTGGTTAAAATTTTTCACATAGTCTCAGTTACAGTTATGGATCTCCACCAACCAGTAATTTGTGGATAACAATGAGTAATTTGCATAATCTTATACCACTGTATTGTTCTTTTATCTGCCTTGTTCTGAGTCCTGTATGCATCTGTGGACTGTATAAAACTTTTGATTTAGTATTTATTGATAGGCTATAATAAGGACAAAGTAAAGATGTTCATAATTCACCCTGCAATAAATAAGAAAATATTTTTGGTTGCATCACAACTGAGCTTCCTTTTGTTCTTTGTTGTATTAGGCTGTTATTAACAACACCTGCTGGTAAAGCATTGTATCTCAGTAGCAATTGTAGCAGAAACAGTTTTCTAGAATGTAACACTCTGTGGCATAGTGATAATGATAGGTTAACTGAACCACCCCCTGCAATGACTTGGCATCTGCTGCATCTTGATTAATTAGAAGTCTAGGCTACAGCCCTCACAAGCAATGACTTATGAAGAACTTTGGGGGATACATTGACTTTCTTTATGGGCATAGTAAACAGTAAACTCAAATGTAAATAGAGTTTCTGCATTCAAAGCAGTTCTGGTACATATACATTAGAATATTTTTTTAAAACAATGATGCTATTAAATATTGTTGTTATTATTAAATAATGTTAATATTGTTAAGATATTGCAGCTTAAGCATCCCTGAGTAAATGCATAGAAAATACATTACAAATGACCTAAAATAAAATCCTCCCAACAAAACAGTTACACAATATTAAGTGAGGATTTTTATTAACAACAGAATTGATCATTTTAAAATATTATTATATAATTTAATAAAGGTGAATACAGGATTGTAGACACTGTGTTGTATTTACTTTCTTTAAACAGTAGATGGCACAGTTGGTCTATTAGTGATCATGTTGGTGACGATACAGAGACTGAATAATATAAACGGCAGGTTTAATTTGTTTTGTACACGTAATCTGTATTGTTATTCAAACAATAAAGGCACAAAACAAAACATGGTGAAATTGTATATACTGAATTTTATACAAATTATTCCTAATTCTTTTTTGGCACTTGTCTCTGTATTTTGAACCTCATAGTAGGGGAAAACGTGTGGGGTAATGTAATTGTGTTTTTAAATTTAGTTTTAAAGTTGAAAATTCCTTATGTGATATGATCATTATCTCATGTAAAAATTGCTCAACCTCATACGCATAAAGTATTTTTGGTTTAATAATTGACATCTGTTAAAATATTGTTTTACTAAATGTTCTTGTGCTTCTGTATATTTATTGTTTTTCATTTTTATATAACAGTTAAATGGTCATTAATAAACTAAAGATTTAGAATTAGTTTTAAAAAGTTTTTTTTACGTTCTTCAATTGAAGGGAGCAAAAACATTTTACATGGAAATTTTACATAATAAGATTATTTTAATTTTGTTTGTGTAATAAGCTCATATTTTTGTGTGTTAATATCCATGAAATTTTAAGATGTGTTCTTCACTTCAAAAAAGGTGTGATTAGCTCAAATTACATACAAAAATAGCAGCACAGTGATGTGAAAGGACCAAAAGCAACATGGCTGGCTAAAAGGAAAACACAAATGCTATCTTAAACAGTTTTCTTTTTTGAATATTGTATTTAATAAGGATTTCAAATTTTTAAATATGATTTAGCATAACAAAGCCCTGCAAATTTAATATGTTTCATTTGTAGGCCAAGTACATCACTATTTCCTTGAACTGAAGACAAATTTATTGTTGCTTTGGGAAATTTTAGGTTGTGCAAAATGTAGAATATCAGGCTTAATTAATTTAATTGCCAAAATATGTTCCATATTAATGGAACTGAAATACTGAAGATGGAAAGAACATTATTTAGGTTTCTAACATTGAAACGCTGTGTTACAGTACATCTGAAAGTTAACACTACACTGAAACTACAAGCTCCCCATAGCACATCCACGGAAAAAATCTGAACAGAGACAAGGGTGTTGTGGAAATTCCCTTGTGGACCTCCTTACAGTGCAGTAACAGGTGTGGTTGTTTTAACAGCTCCCTTACTTTTCTACAAGAGGATTAGCTTGATAATGATATAATTAATGTAACCTTTGAAAGGAAATAATGAATCGTGAGGTGCCAAGGGGTTCGTGTGAAATAACACACTGAAAGAAATACCCATCAGAAAGAAAGTCTAGAGCTGGGATCTTACTCAACCATAAAATGTTCTCATTATATCCCAGTTTTAAACATATATTTGTAAATTAAAGAGTGAAAAAACGTTTTTTTACAACTGTTTTTTACTAAAATCCCAACTGCTTTTTATTCAAATTATAAATGGATGCATCTGAGATGTACTCCATTATTACCTCACATCTGTAACATTTTTTTAAGATTGCTGAAAAGGAATAGCCAATAAAATAAGTAAGGCATCATGCTGCCTTTAAAAGTGTTTTTTATATCCAAATTCTGCTTTTTCTTTTTAAGTAAAACACATGAACAAACACAGTATCAACATAGAACAACATACACAAGGCATTCCATAAATTCTGAAAACACCTGCTGAGAATACTCATTTCTCACTCACAATTTGAGTTAGTAATTCCACCTTTTTAATTGTATATGAAAGCTCTTTCTTTTAACTATTCTGTCCTCCATTTTCAGTACTTTCAGTATTTTTATTTTTTATAAATAATTGCAGGTACCTTGAATTTAACCTGGTAGGCAGTCTAAACTGGATAATGCCTATAGAGTATGGAATGAATCTAGTGTGTCTGAAGAAAACCCATACAAACTGCATTTAACCTCTGCACAGTTGAGGAATTCATACCCAGAGACGGTGCTATCTATAGTCTCTTTAAATAAACAGCATATGAAGAGATTAGAAAAAGCTGCTCAGCTATTTCATTTTGGCCAGTAATTAGCAGAACTGGTCATTAATATTTAGCTGGAACAAAACCTGCAGACATAGTAATCTTACAAAACTGTAGGTGTGCACCACTACACAAAGAACTGAATGTTTTTCACAAACTGAAACTTCAAGGATAGGTGGCATCATGGTGTACTGGTCAGCATTGCTCCCTTGAAGTGTTGGAGTCCTGGGTTCAGGTCCAGACTCAGGGTTTTATCTGTGTGGATTGTGTATGTTCATGTGGGTTTCCTCTGGGTGCAGTGATTTTCTTCTGCAGTCCAAAAACATACTGGATGGATGAAATTTAAAATAAAAATGGACATACAATACTTTATACCTTTGACATGATAGTGTAAATTAACTTATTTATTAAATAATTTTAGCTCAAATATATTTGAATAGGAAATATTAAAACCTTTGTAAAATCTTTAAAATATATTAATTATTAACATATCTGAATAATGATTTTAATGCTTTTGTACATAAGTTACCAGTACCAGTACATACTACTGGGTCTTACTGGAACAATCCAGGTATAGTACTTCACTCAATAATATAGTAACAATGCCTCAACCAAACATTTGAATGCTCAGCATCGCAGTTAGGAGTGCCATGCTTATTGGTGCCAAAACAATAACTGCTGTTTGACACTAATACTCTAGCTGAAATAAATGTCTTTGTTTTTTATTTGCTTGATACTTAACAAATAAAAATAATTTCCATCACAAAGGTTGTGATTAATATGACTTTACATAATGGGAAACTATGGTCAGAGCAAACAATTTGTACATATAGGACATGTACATGGACATTCATTGTTAAGAGTTCTGCTCATAAGTGTAACTGCTTGGTTGTCAGTTTCTCTAGCACTGCAAAGGGTGCATCATTAACAGCCAACCCTCCTTCCATCCTTCTTAGCACGCCTGAGCTGAAGCAATGGAATGACATCAGCCACACCATCAGGAGCTTGTCACACTAATAACTGCATGCTCCATTAGATCACACAATCCCTCTCTTTTTTTCCAACACAAGATTATGCTGCATCTGCAGTCAAGCGCATAGACACAATATGCATCTGCCTCTCTTAGGCAATTTCAGTTTAGGCCTTAATAAACAACAGGATACTTGTTGGTTGTTTCTTTCCGGCACCAGGGAACTCCTATTCCCTTTGTGCAAAGGACAATCCCTCTCCTGCTGCCAGGACTAAGGGGTTAGTTGGATGCGTTTGCAAAACAGAGACAGATGACATACAGAGGTGGTGTAGAGTGGGCTGGGCAGCAAGTGATTCTACTGTAATGTCCCCTATGGTGAAGTATTTTCACTCCCGGTTCTGACTCATTAATAGAAAACACATATTTTTATGGTTTAAGACCACATTGGAGCTTTTGGCACGGGTTGAAAAAAATGTTTTAGAAGATAAAACGTACCCTTAAGTATTTTACATCCTTCATTGTTTATTTAAATGTTTTCAAAGGCAGAATGAATTTTTCCTAATACCGTGAAGCATAATAGTATTAATAAAAATAATTATTATTTTCAAAGTAAGCATGACAATGCATGTATGTACAGTATGTGTAACTTATGTGTGTGCAGTAACAGAAAAATATATGGATATAAGATACACATAACTGAATATAATTTTTGTGTAAAAGTGATATGTTGCTTAACACAGTGTTCAGTTTATGTGGTATATTATTGTTGTGTCTCCAATAAGGACACCGATGTAAGATAGATAAAGAGATAGCCTTTATTATGTTTGCATACAGGAGGCACACCTTCAGACTAAAGGGATCTGAAAGGTGAGACTCAAAGGTTTGCTCTCAATATACAGTTTTTATACAGAACAGAACAGAAACTCAGGGTGAGAAAGAGTTCTCACCAATCACAGCGACTTCTGCTCTCTTGACCAATACAGTATGCTTAAATGACACAATGGTCTTAAAGACAAGATATGGCTGTTTAACAACAACAACAACAACAAGTTCAAAGATCATCTGATTTTGCCTTGCATGATCAACTCATTCTTAAGGAGTTTTTTGTGCAGCTAAGAAACAGGTAAAGTGAGTAAAATCTGCCTGATCAGACGTACAGTACATGTTTCGCAGGCAGCCTCCTTCACTATGATTGCCTGTCTAATAATCAGACTGATAGATCCCAAGTAGCACACAACAATGCAAGCATATATACTTATATACTGTACCTTTAGCACCTGCTAAAATTATTGTGACAGCACTGTCAACACACTTTTTTGCTTTACAGCCAAACAATCTGTATTTGTGATTAAAAAAATAAACATATTGGAAAATAGTTTGTTAAAACATTCACATGGATGCTGGGAAAGCTAAACAGCAGACAGTCGTGTTAACTTATGTGAATGTGTTACCAGATATTTGAAATAGTTTTTCACAGTCCTTCATTAATAAACTGTATGAAACAAGAAAACAAGTTTCTGTATAATGGAAATGTCCCCATACCAAATATTAATGTTCTAAACAATATATGTATTTGTCTGGCACAGTTTATGTAACAAAGAATTGTGCTTATGTAAAAAAAGTATATACCTTCTGTATATATTATAAAATAAAAATAAAAAATAAAAAAGTTTGCCTTCAATGTCCATGCCTTGGATCATCTCAGGTGTGCTCTGGAACTGCCAGTCAACATTGAATCTAGCTTTGGACTTTTTTGCTGTCACTGAAACCTGAATCTCTCCTGGCATTTCTACTCTCCCGGCAGCACTCTCTACTGATTACAGTACATATCATCCCATTCTCCCTATCTTTCTGTACAGGACCTCTACTGCTTCTCCCAGCAGTATTCTGTGTCTGTCTCTTTGTCCTCTCTCTTGGTATCTCTTTTGACTTTCACATTGTTAAAGTAACTTTCCCTACTCTGCTACTACTTGTTCTCTACTGCACTCTCCTATTCCTACTCCTACTCTCATCTAGGTGGATGCTGCACATTGGTGGTTGTGGAGGGGAGTCCCAATTACCTGTAAAGCGCTTTGAGTGGAGTGTCCAGAAAAGCACTATATAAGTGTAAGCAATTATTCTTATTCTTATTCTTATTCTTATTCTTATTCTTATTCTTATTCTTATTCTTATTCTTATTCTTACCTTTCACTAAATGACTCGCTAAACTTGATATAGACTCTACTATCTCTACTCTCTTTACAGCTTTTATCTGAACTCTTGTCTCCTTCTGTCCACTCATTTATTGGGAAAGTGAAAATGGGAAAAAAGATCCGGAAATAATTCATTGACATGACAAAGTGTAAAATATCAACGGCTTCCATTTGTTATCCCACCATCATTTTATTAATTATATTTTTCCTAGGGAATCATTTGGCTTGAGGAATCACAGGTCCTCTTTGCTGAGTTGAAAAGCCCCATGGATAGAAAAAAGGTATGAGGAAGTGGTGTGGTGCAATGGTTTAATGTTTCTAGTATCAATTGAAAAATGCATCTTGTAGTAATTAAATGCTTTTCAGTTAGATAAGCTCCTGTTTTCCCTGATAGCAAGTTCACTTTAATCTTACTAGATGAGAAGAAGTTTAAACCTAAAGCAATTCTGTGTAACTGCCAGTAGACAATGCATTCAATATTTCTAGAACATCAGCCATTTATCAGTAAATTCTACAGTATATGGTCTGTTTTCCATGCAGGGGATTTATTTTCATTGTCTCGCTGCCAAAAACAACATTTTCTCCCTACATAATACATGCTGTGAAATTCTGAATGCTAAGGCAATGTCACGAAACAGTTCTTTCCGGGCCCTATGCAGACGACATGATCCGGAATTGTGAAGATACGCTGGGTAAAAGGTCATGCAGGAGAGGGTCTGGAGACAGGTGCGTGTCCAATGAGTGCAGGTGTCCAGGGGAAGTGAGTCCGGGGCAAACAATCCATATAGCAAATCCAAACGGGTAATCAAAAACAGAGGCAAAACTCCATGGCCAGGCGATCCATCCGGGGGGATAAGGAACAGGAACCAGGTTGGAACCGGCGGGGGGAATCAGGAACAGAAAGTTAAAATCATAATGGAGCCAGACGCTGCAGGACCCAGACTCTCACGAAACAGGATTTAATGAGGAACCTCGAGTAACGACTACGTCTGGCTTTTAAGGTGGAACTAAAGAGGGGCTGGAATAAGGAACAGGTGTGGGGAATGAGGTAGAACAAGGAAGGGCTGGAGCGCCCTTAAGAGGAGGAGTAGTGATTGTGACAGGCAATCTGTGACAGGAAAGGCACACCAGCAATACAAAATGGTGACCTTTAGTGTAGGCTTCTATGAACCACCTACATCCTTTTGTCTCTACATACTTCCCACTTCACTTGTGGGAGACTGAAGATTAGAAATTAACTATCTTGCTTTGTAGAGAATAACTAAAACAGAGAAATCTTGCTATTGAATCTATCTTTAAACAAATTTGTTCTGTGAAAAACTGAAAAGTAACCCTCTGATCACTTTTGTGTTAACAAGTTAATAACACGCTCCAGCAGTTAGAGTGAATGGGAATGGGCTCCTTGTTATTATACTGTATCTTCCCTTGGCCTCTCTTCAATTCTCGCACACATTTACACAGATACACACATGAGACCCACCAGGAGATTTCTGGTCCTTCGTTAAGTCAGCAGGCTGCTTTGTTAACTCAAAAAGGCTATGTGCCACACTACCACAACCATCCAAACTGCAAATTAGGTAATTTTATGGGACATCCAGCATCTCCCCTGACAGATGCCTGGAGCTGAGAGTGTATGTAGCCAGGAGATGGGAGCAGGGCTGAAACCTCCATGTCAGAAAGTTCTATCATTTAGGAACTCTGAGAGTATACTTTTTCCAGTTTGCCTTTACAGGATTCCATCCTCTCACTTTCTAACATCCCTCCAAAATGCATTTGCACACATACTGACAAAAACACACACAAACACAACTAAGTAAATTTATGTGCAATAATCTGGAGCCCATAGCTTGGTGCCTTTTTCTTGGGTGTTTAATTAAACGTTCCACGTCTCGGGGACATCTGCTCAAGGGCTCAGTGGCAGCTTCTCAATTGCAGCATGACCTGCTGTGTGAACGTGAGAAACAGTCATATCATATGAGGCATTCGGCCCCGAGGCAGATGGTGTGAGGGCTCATCTGAAGGCATGCTTGTGACCGCTGTACTTTTGGCAAGGTCTGGAGCTGGCATGTCAGAAGAGGCTGCACTCAGAGGACTCACATCAGAGGAAAGCCACAGAATGTCAAATCTTTCTTGACTGAGGTGAAGTTCCCTGTTACTTCCAAACCAGGACATGCAGCAAAAACTCTGACATCTGAGAGTATACTGCAGAGGCATACTGAGAGAACTGAAGTTGAAATAGTCTAACCAGCACATCTGCATGTGAAACAAGATGAAAATAAACATTAACTAACAATAAACCACCTACAGCATACACAGAAACTTTGTCAGATGCTCCATAATTGCTCAGACTGTATAATAATTATGTGGTTTTGTAAGTGAACGGGGTCAGAAATGTATTTTAAAAGCAGCTTTTTCTGTGCTCTGTTTAGTAAAGGCTTTGAAAAATGTGTATGACTAACAAATAATATGTGTATCTAAAATAATATTTACTGATGGACATTTCTGAAATTTACTAAGCAAGTTTTTTTATCATATAATTTCTTCTTAATAAATAATCCAAATGCAGCCTCCTGAGTGGTCTAACCAGTAAAGCTTCTTGACCAAGGGCAGGCTGTGATTTATGATCATGCATTCAAGCTTGGGTCATGTCCATAGCTGACTGGAGTTTCGCAATTGATGATGCATAATTGTCTGAGATACGCTCGGTCACACAGTGACCCCTGCAACCTCATAGACACTTACAGGCATGTGGTGTTGCTAGTGAATGCTATACAGTACCTCTCCTCCAAACTGCGCTGAACTTCCGGTATGGGGCTACGTTGCCTGTGATATTTTAAAAGACGAATGGCTCAATGTTGAGTGGGTTGTAGGATTCCTCATTTTGCCTTGTCTGTGCTTGTGGGATGCCTATAACTCACAACCTTAGATTATACAGTATGAAATGCTGCAGTCCATTTTTACATTTTAAACCTTTGTTTTCATCTGGTGACTGAAATATATATATATATACAGTGCCTTGCGAAAGTATTCTGCCCCCTTGAACTTTTCAACCTTTTGCCACATTTCAGGCTTCAAACATAAAGATATACATTTTTTATTTTATGTGAAGAATCACCAACAAGTGGGACACAATTGTGAAGTGGAACGAAATCTATTGGATTTTTGAAACTTTTTTAACTAATAAAAAAATGAAAAGTGGGGCGTGCAAAATTATTCGGCCCCTTTACTTTCAGTGCAGCAAACTCACTCCAGAAGTTCAGCGAGGATCTCTGAATGATCCAATGTTGTCCTAAATGACTGATGGTGATAAATAGAATCCACCTGTGTGTAATCAAGTCTCTGTATAAATGCACCTGCTCTGTGATAGTCTCAAGGTTCTGTTGAAAGCGCAGAGAGCATCATGAAGACCAAGGAACACACCAGGCAGGTCCGTAATACTGTTGTGGAGAAGTTTAAAGCCGGATTTGGATACAAAAAGATTTCCCAAGCTTCAAACATCCCAAGGAGCACTGTGCAAGCGATCATCTTGAAATGGAAGGAGTATCAGACCACTGCAAATCTACCAAGACCTGGCCGTCCCTCTAAACTTTCAGCTCAGACAAGGAGAAGACTGATCAGAGATGCAGCCAAGAGGCCCATGATCACTCTGGATGAACTGCAGAGAACTACAGCTGAGGTGGGAGAGTCTGTCCATAGGACAACAATCAGTCTTACACTGCACAAATCTGGCCTTTATGGAAGAGTGGCAAGAAGAAAGCCATTTCTCAAAGATATCCATAAAAAGTCTCGTCTAAAGTTTGCCACAAGCCACCTGGGAGACACCCCAAACATGTGGAAGAAGGTGCTCTGGTCAGATGAAACCAAAATCGAACTTTTTGGTCACAATGCAAAACGATATGTTTGGCGTAAAAGCAACACAGCTCATCACCCTCAACACACCATCCCCACTGTCAAACATGGTGGTGGCAGCATCATTGTTTGGGCCTGCTTTTCTTCAGCAGGGACAGGGAAGATGGTTAAAATTGAGGGGAAGATGGATGCAGCCAAATACAGGACCATTCTGGATGAAAACCTGTTGGAGTCTGCAAAAGACCTGAAACTGGGACGGAGATTTATCTTCCAACAAGACAATGATCCCAAACATACAGCAAAATCTACAAAGGAATGGTTCACAAATAAACGTATCCAGGTGTTTGAATGGCCAAGTCAAAGTCCAGACCTGAATCCAATCGAGAATCTGTGGAAAGAGCTGAAAACTGCTGTTCACAAACGCTCTCCATCCAACCTCACTGAGCTCGAGCTGTTTTGCAAGGAAGAATGGGCAAGAATTTCAGTCTCTCGATGTGCAAAACTGATAGAGACATACCCCAAGCGACTTGCAGCTGTAATCGCAGCAAAAGGTGGCTCTACAAAGTACTAACGCAAGGGGGCCGAATAATTTTGCACGCCCCACTTTTCATTTTTTTATTAGTTAAAAAAGTTTCAAAAATCCAATAGATTTCGTTCCACTTCACAATTGTGTCCCACTTGTTGGTGATTCTTCACATAAAATAAAAAATGTATATCTTTATGTTTGAAGCCTGAAATGTGGCAAAAGGTTGAAAAGTTCAAGGGGGCCGAATACTTTCGCAAGGCACTGTATAACTACTGACTACGTCATATGTAGCTACTGTATGCTGTCTTCCTTCCACATAGAATGAACAAACTTGTTATATGACAAGGTTCATTTTTAGTTCTACATTGTTTGCTAGCTTTGCTCACTACTTTGCATTTGCATTTCTTCCTGCGTTTGGTACATATTAAATGTTTTGTCAGCAATTACAGATAACTCAAGAAGGTTACTTTTTATCATTTTCCCGTAAGCACATAAGAAAGATTATGAACGAGAAGAGGCTATTCAGCCCATCTGGCTGATTTGGTATTTAATATCTTATTAATCCAAGGATTTTATCCAGACTTTTCTTGAAGGTAAGGCTTCAACCACAAGACTGAGTAGCTTTTTCCATATTCCTACAATCCTTTATGTATTGAAATGCATCCTATTCTTTGTTTTATGTGCACTTCTATGTAGTTTCCTCTTTTTGGAAAAAGTCCACTTTTTCAATGCCTTTGAGAATTTTGAACACTTGTATCAGGTCTCCTTGTAGTCTTCTACTGTATGTGAAAGACTTAAAACTTTTGGCCTGTCAGAACTAAACATCTTTTAGTCACCAACCTTTGTCTTAGTGTCTAGGAAAGTCCGAATACTAATTCCAAAGCTTTTACAAACTGCTTCAGTGAGTATTTTTCTCTGTTTTCAGTTCTGATCTGCTCTTCATATTTGAATCTTTGTGAATGTTGCATTGCTGTTTTTGAGTAAATTATTAATGATTAAGTTGATTTACATATCTCCAGTGTCTTCTTTCTTGTCTTAAAAGGCAAATGTGCAAACTGTGTAAAATACATCGAATGTCTCCTCTTGGTCAAAGAAATCCAGGCATGGTTATATCTTTCAAGAAAAGCATCTTACTTATAATTGTTTTCTTACTACTCACAGATTTTCCATCATGTTAAATTCACTTCTAAATTAGGATCGTTCTTTTCACAGTGTGGTTCAATTCAATTCAATTCAATTTATTTTTATATAGTGCCTTTCAACAACAAGGTTGCACTTAACAAAGCTTTGTGACAATACATGACATTACAACACAGGAAGAGAAAATGTCAGAAGACAAAGAGGAAAGGAACCAAAAACTCCTCTAGGAGTCCAAAGCCAACTGGCTGCCCAACCAGTTTACAACTCTAAAAAAAGTACTAAATGTGGAGTATTAAGTCTTCCATTATGTCCTTCTGTGTACCAGTACTCCATTCAGATCTCTGTAGATCAGCAAATCTTCCTAAACGATAGCTGTATTCGTGATGTACCTCTTGGATCCATGGCAGTGATGCAGCATCCAACTCAGATGGTGCCCAGCTTGTGGGGAGGATAATAGGATAGTTTGGTCAGAACAGATGTTTCTACCTGGACGACCAGCACTGAGACAAAGGCATGTACAACAGCACCAGCAGCCATAGTTGCAATGAGCTATGATGTAAGGTGTGAGTAGGCTAGGCTGGAGTAATAGGTTTTCAGTCTGGATTTAAAACCTGAGATTGACTCGGCATCCTGTACATAGGCTGGTAGACTACTACATAGGAACAAGTAATAGGTTTATTCCATGCTGAAAAAAAAGAAGAAAGAAAACACAAAGTTTCGGCCGTGGAGCCTTCTTCAGGCTCCTCACACCTGAAGAAGGCTCCACGGCCGGAATGTTGTGTTTTCTTTCTTATTTTTTTCAGCATGGAATAAACCTATTACTTGTTCCTTTGCAGCCTACGCATGCTGACGCAGCTACCCACCTGAAAGACTACTACATAAACTAGGGACCCTGTAGCTAAAGGTTTTACCGCTAACTGTTTTTTTATTAATATGTGGAATAAGAAGTAGACCTGCATTCTGTGATCTAAGTGGGTGACTTGGATTCTATACATTAATCAGCTCCATTAAATGGACAGGTGCATGACCTCTGAGAGCCTTATAAGTAAAAAAATGTGCAAACATTTGCAATGGAGAGAGCTTAGTATAGGTGTTATGTAGTCGTACTTTCTGCTCCTGGTAACAATTCTAGCTGCCACATTTTGAATTCGTTGTAAAGTGTTGAAACTATACTCTAATCAGTAATCTAATCTGCTGTATACAAAGGCATGTAGTTTCTCTGTGTCTTGAGTGGAAAGAAAATACCTTAGTTTTGCTATGTTTCTTAACTGTTGGAAGCACACCTTCGATACTGCACTAACATGAGAGTTAAATGAGAGCCTTGTGTCTAAGATGACGCCTAAATTTGAAAAACCTCAGAGTTGAGTGCTGAGGTTATAGCAGTCCTACCCGCACTGTTTCCTCCAAACAACAGAACCGCTTTTATCAGGGTTTTCACACATCCGAGACTTTACTTCATTTATACAATTTTCAAAGGGAAAATTTACAAATTGCCAATAGGTGTAAATGCATCAGTATAGGAATGAAAGTTAATATTATGCTTTCGTAGTAACATACCTAGCGGCAACATGTACAGAGAAAATAATGAGCACTGATCCCTGTTGTAACGAACAGTTCTTTCCGGACCCTATGCGGACGACACAATCCGAAGAAGTGGGAAACACTAGGAAAAGGTCATGCAGGGATACAGGGCTGAAAACAGGGGGGCGTGTCCAAAGTGCGCTGGTGCACGGGGAAGGTGTGGCCGAGGCAAACAATCCAGAAGTAATCCATTGAGGGAATCCAAAAACACAAAAATAAGTCCATAGCCAGGTGATCCATCCAAACTAGGAATTAAAACCATGAACCGGGTCGGAACCGGCGGACAAGGAACGGAAACAGAGGTTAAAACCTTAACGGGACCAGGTGCTTCCAGGTCCCGGACTCGCACGGTACGGAAACCAGGTGCAGAGCCAGGATGAGCGTCAGCGCCTGACTTTTAAGGTGGGCTGGGAAAAGGGATCAGGTGCACAGAATTAAGTCTAAAGTGAAAGGGCTGGAGCACCCTTAAGGAGGGGGGACTATAATCGTGACACCTGTGGTACCCCAAATTTGACTGGTGACAGTGACAAAGCAGTACAAATATTGGATGTTTGAACATAGTGAAAACGGTTAGTTAAATAGGTGAACCTTAGACTCAATACAATGGTCAACTCTGTCAAAGGCAGCCCTAAGATCTAGGAGCACAAGCACTGTTGCATTCCCTGTATCAGTTCCTAACAGAATATCATTTACAACTCTTGTTAATGCAGTTTCAGTACTGTGGCCTAGGCGGAAACCAGATTGGAACTTCTCAAGTATATTATTTGAATCCAGATAAGACTGAAGTGTAACGAACAGTTCTTTCCGGACCCTATGCGGACGACACAATCCGACGAAGTGGGGAAACACTGGGGAAACGTCATGCAGGAATACGGGGCTGAAGACAGGGGGGCGTGTCCGAGGTGCGCTGGTGCACGGGGGAGGTGTGGCCAAGGCGAACAATCCAAAAGAGTAGTCCTTAGAGAATATCCAAAACACAAGGGTAAGTCCAAAACCAGGAGATCCATCAGAACAAGGAATTAAAAACACGAAGGCCGGGTCGGAACCGGCAGACAGGGAACAGGAACGGGAACCGAGATTAAAACCTTAACGGGACCAGGCGCTTCCAGGTCCCGGACTCCCACGATACGGAAATCAGATGCAGAGCCCGGAAGAGCGTCAGCGCCTGGCTTTTAAGGTGGGCAGGGAATGGGAAACAGGTGCAGAGAATGAAGTCTTTAGTGAAAGGGCTGGAGCACCCTTAAGGAGGGGGAACTAATATCGTGACATGAAGTTGGGCTGCAACTATTCTCTCAAGAATTTTAGATAAATATGGAACATTTGAGATAGGTCTGTAGTTAATAAGAACTTGTGGATCCAAATTTGGTTTCTTAAGCATCAGTCTAATGACCACTACCTTAAATTGGTCAGGTACAACACCTGATGCAAGGGACATGTTCATCATACTAATTATAGGTCCCGCCAGTACTTCGAGGAAATCAATAACTAGTTGGGTGGGGATGGATCTAGCAGACAGGTGGTTGGTTTTGCCTTAATTAATTTATTTGATTCGTGTTCATTAACTGATTGAAAAACACTGAAAAGGTGCGCACATTGTTTTTGTACGAGACTTCTTTGCGGCCTGTTTGATTGTGCTTGAAGTCTGATGTTGTTAATTTTATTGTTAAAGAAGTCCATGAAAATGTCACTACTTAAGTTACCTGGTTGTCAGAATGGGGCTGATAGGGCAAATGGATCCTGTGCAGGACTCAAGACTCAGAGAAAGACACTAAGCCGAATCGCTAGGCAAAATCGAAAACCAGGAAGCAGGTGAGTAGGTCTGAACACAGAGAGTCAACGAGGAAGTAACAATCCAAAACACAAGGCGAAATCAAAAACGAGAAGCAGGCAAGGAGATCAAATACCAGAGAAAAGCAAGAGGTAAACGCGCACTAGGGAGCTCGAAGAGAATCCGCAATAGTGAGCGGGGAAATGAAAAAGGAGAACTTAAATAGGGACGGGAGAGAAAGGTGATTGGCGTTTTACTTGCGGCGTGAGCTTGTTTTACAGGGTGTGCACGTGGGAATGCAAGAAGGAACATAGGCGCGAGTGGAATGCGTAACTCTGGTACTGTTGAATCTGCCTTATTTGTTAGATTAGCTATTGTCCTAAATAGGTAGCGAGGGTTATTGTTATTGCTTTCTATAAGTTCAGAGTAGTATGCTGAACGAGTTTTATATACTGTACTGTAGGGCTTTCTTATATGGTTGGATGCTATCAGTCCATGCTGACTGGAATACTTGCAAACCAGTAGATCTCCATTTGTCCTCTAGTTTGTGGCACTCCTTTTAAGAGATTGTGTGTGATGAACCATGGAGAGTGTCTAGTGGTTTTGACTACCTTAGTCTTTAATGGGGCTATTTCATCGAGGGCCTGTCTGACCACTGTATTAAAGTTGTGTGTGATTTCGTCAACATTAGTACTGGAGATGAAGTTAGCATTATTATTTGCGTTCATATACAGTATTTGAAAGAAGTACCCCTACTGATGTGCCATGTTATAATAATGTCCAAGTCATCTCAACTGGTTTCTCTTTGTCCTGGAATAAGAAACCTAATTTCTGCCACGTGTACCCACAAACTCATTCTTTCAGTACCCAAAATTCTAGTCACCAGTGATTCTAGTTACTACCCAAAATCTATGACCATACAGTAGGTGAGAACAGGGACATAGATCAACTGGACAAAAGACAGCTTTGTCTGAAAACTCACCTCCTGCTTCACTATCCTGTTTCGATGTAGCATCCATATTAGTGTAGCCACTGCACCAATCTGCTGGTCAATCTCACAATCCCCTCTACCCTCACTTGTGAACAAGCTTCCAAGATACTTAAAATCGACTTACCTGGAGAGAACAATCCACTATTTTTTGGGATAAAACCATGACGTCAGATTTGGAGTTGCTAACCTTCATCCCACCCACATCACACTCGGCTGCAAACCTCTCTAGTGCGCATTGAAAATCATAGTTAGAAGAGGCAAAGAGGACTACATTTTCTACAAACAACAGAAATGCAGCCATCAGGTACCCAAACTGGATACACTCCAAACCTCAGCTACAAATTGATATTCTGCCCATGAAGATTGGGCAACCTTGGCAGAATCCAACACCCATGTGAACAGGCTTGAATTATCTCAGAAAATGAAGACACAACTCTCGCTCCACAAATACAGGGACTGGATAGCATGCAGTAGTGACCCTGACACCCCATATTCCCTTACCACCTCCTACTAGAAGTCCTTTGGGTAAATGGTTATAAGCCTTTTCCAAGTCCACAAAATGTGTATACAGTACAAAGATGGCAAACTCCCATGACCCCTCAAATATCTGTGTGAGGGTAAATAGTTGATCTAGTGTTCCATGGCAAGGACATAATCCCTGGTATTCCCTTCTTATTCAAAGCTGATTAAAATATTATCTTAATGACACAGCAGTAAGATGGAAATAGATGTGTCTGCTGGCTAGGCTGCAGATTCCTAGTGCTGGATCTCAGGGGAAGTTGCTGTGTGGGCTGGCAGAGATAGCCGAGCAGGATATGTTCTGTGCAGCCAAGTTGATTAGATATTAAAGGCTCAGTGCAGTTAAACAGGAAAGAGCAGGACAGGGAGGCTGCATGGTCAAGCAAGGCTGGAAAGTTGGGGTCGGCACAATGCTGCTGGTCTGGTACAATTTTAGGCAGAATTGACAGAAGGGGACAGATAGGGAACTGGCTGCCGGTATGGTTCGGAATCTGGACAAATAGATGGGAAGTAAATAATAGGCACATAAAAATAAAAAGTTTTACACTGGCCAAGTCAGTTTCTTGATTTAAATCCAATCGAGCTGCTTTTCACTTGCTGAAAAGGAGACCAAGTCAGAAACCCACCATATCAAACAGCAAGTGAAAATGGCTGCAGCAAAGTCTTGGCAAATCATCTCAAAAGAACAAACCAAGATGTCAATGAATCACATGCTTGATGCAGTTAATGTGTGTAAAATATTTGTAATGAAATACAATAAGTTATATATACTTTTTATACAACTTTAATATATTTTAAGTTGAGTTGCCCCAATACTTATGCTCACCTTAAATGGGAAGATGGACCAAAAAAGGGGTATTATTTTAAAACATTAAAGCATATACTGTATATCCTCGGAAATATCCAGAAATCAAATGTGACATTCTGTAATTTTGCCACATATTCATATTTTCATCTCAAATCCGAATTGCTTGAGTACACAGCAAAAATAGCAAGTTTGATTTCACTGTCCCAGTACTTATGGGGGCGCTGTATTATTTAGTATTTATGTATGATATGTAATCTCACCCATTTCCCCCTGCCCACATACAATTATGTTATCATTTGCCTAATGTCTTGTGAGATTTGTTTTCACATCTCTTCTTTTCCTCATCTTTGTCCTTAAAGTGTCGTTCTCCCTGTCTCATTTTTGATTAATCAGGAGGTTACAACAGCCCAGGTCTTGCACAGGCTTTCCTCAACCATGTAAGTTACAATACATTTTGCTGTAAGAATCCTGCTTCTTCACCCCCTTAATTAGGTAGATAATTATTTAAAAGAGTTTTATGTAGCCTGCAACACTACAGATGTGGTGTAAATGGACATATGAGATTTAGAAACTAGAGATTGATTCTTCATTGAAGGCGACAATCAGATACTTTGAAAAGGCATAGAAAAAATCAAAAAGGGCCACCAAAACCAAATACTGTACTTTCCCAATGTTCAATATGACATGAAATGAAACAGAAAAAGAATGAACTGTAGGTAAATATTTGGTGAAACTTTTGTGAAAAGCATTAAATGTTCTTAACCATCAAAACAAAAACTAGTGCTAAAGGCAATCAGAGCCACCAAGGGTATTTGTATTATTATTCGGTGAATCTCAGCTGTGCTGTGCATTTTGATTTGGAGGCACATTTCAATAAACACAAACATGACAAAGTTTGAATTCCCCTTTTTAACATAGGATGCTTATTAAGTGCCATTTAGTCCCTTATTATATCTGGCTGTTGCTGAAGCTTCCCAAAGTGAATAACCATATTGGGATGCATGCCTTCGGCAAATTGCTGCCTGGCTGTCAGTCTTTAGATGTCTCACAACGTAACCCTTTACCCCCTGGTGTGCTGGCTGTGTAAAACTGTCAGACCCCTGCCCACAGCCTGCCAAGCGGCAGTTTCCGAGCAGTCATGCTGCCGTTGGACCAGGCCCCCAGCTTGTGGCACAGAGGCAGACCGCCACCGTTCTGCAACCCACAGAACAGATGAAGCTGCATCTGCTGAACTGGCTGCTTTCATGGACACCCTGCTGTGCTGCCAGCTGCTTCTGCTGGTGTCCTCAGTCAGCTGGTCCCCCAGCACCAACTCAGCCCCACTGTACCATCCAAAGGCCAGCAAGCTACCTGTCCTATCCTTGGAGCTTTCACTTTGGTTCCCACAATTTTCTGCTTTTGTTCACTTTTATTTTTTCCCAATTGCACATAAATCCATATTACATATATTTGTGAAATGTATGTGTGTATTTTTAACTTTAATTTAGTTTTTTAGTTATTAAGTTTAGATCTTGCTTTAGGAAGACAAATCTTAATATTGTAACATATTCGGGTTTCGGTACGAAATGGAGCAGTCATGGGACTTAGGGAACAGGGTTGAACACATTTATTAACTTGAACTTGAACCAGGAAAGGTACACACACAAGGACAGGGGTTACAGCGCTGCACCTTCACTAACACACAGACACAAACGGAAGAGGCTGTCCCCCAGCCTTCGCCCTACAACTGTATATACAGTCCCATAGTCCCGTCCCGCTGTTCTCAGCTCGCCTTGCGTGTGCATGCTAAAGTGCCCTGTGTGGTGCTACATTGCCCCAGGCTTAAGAGTCGAGCATCCCGCTGACCCCAAACAGTCCCTCCGGCTGCACAGGCAAGGCAGGCTGCTCCACGGGCTCCTCCTGCTAGCCTCTCCGTGTGGGCCAAGGACCTCTGTCTGGGCAGGCTCCCCATCCAGGCCAGGACTCTCCGTCTGGGCAGGCTCTCCGTCCATGCCAGGATCCTCCAGCCGCGCCAAGACCCTACGTCTCGGCTGGGCCTCTGAGGCACAGATGTTTAGTCATTGTTCATTCTCACCTCCACTGTTCTCTAGTTGCAGAACTGCCTGCACTTTTTCCATTATTCTCCAGTTTAGAAGGCTGAAGCTTTATTGGCTTTTTTACCGGCAATCATCCTCCCCTGGAATGCCAGACCCATGTGGTCCCTTTTTCGTGGGAGCTCTGCAGCAGGGGTCTGCTCTGAAACTGAGAGGGCCATACCTCAAGAGCTGAGTTTCTGAGATTCCTGTCGATGTGCTGAATTTCCAGGCTCCTGAACTCCAAGGCTCATTGCTGACTACTTTCATCCTTTTCCCCTGAAGCAGTCTGCACCTTCAAACAGCCCACACTGCCACTGCAGCCTGCATTGTTGCTCCAGTACTAAGTCTTTGCTCTGCGCTGCAGCTCTGGTACTAAGTCTTCACCCTCCACTTCAACTTGGGTTCCAAGTCTTCACTCTTGCCCTGCACTGCATCCTGCGTTCCTTTGATTTCCGGTCGAGAGGGAATGCTGGCACGTTTGGCTGCCGCTCCTCTCACCATGTTTTTTTTTCCCTTTTCTTCTCGGCAACACTGATTTCTAATTTATCAATTTTTATCCGCTTCACATTATCTGCTCCATGTTACAAATTCACAAATGCGACTTCCACTTGCATTGTGAATTTGCTCAACTGAAGGCCTTCACCACTTGCTACTGCCTCACTCTGGATTTCCTTCCTGTCTTGATTCATCGATCATGTCTCTGAGGTACATTGCACTGCAACTTCTTCAACTAAAACAAAGCTACTGCCTGGTGAAAGACACATTCGATTATTGCCATTTTACTGGGATTTTACGACCAAGTCGCTACATCCATAGCAGCACAGGAAGCCGTTTCTTTCATTCGTCTGCCAGCGGAGTCTCTATCCCTGCCTTTTGGTGCACGACTGTAAGTCCATCACGTACTGGCGCCCATCTAAAAAATCTCCTCTCACTCCTGCACCTGGAACGCACTCTGCTTCCCCCTGAATCCCCGAGACTGGCAAGATCAGCACTACTCAACACCCGTTCCATAAACAACAAGGCTCTTCTTTTATGTGACATCATCAAAGAAAAAAAACTGGACCTTCTATGCTAAACCAAAACCTGGCACAAACAAAACGATGGACTTCTGTTCAACCAACTTGTTCCTCCTGGGTATGGTTTGTTTGATCTTCCGCATCTTTCAGGCAGAGGCGGGGGCATCATTGTTATTTACAACCTTTTTTACAGTCTAAGTCCTATTACTTTACCTTCTCCCTCTTCTTTTGAGTGTGTTGTTTTAAATGTTTCTATCCCCCAATCTACTATTATTGCCACAGTTTATAGACCACCCAAACCCAGTGGAGCCTTCATAGGTGAGTTTGCTGATTTTCTCTCATTCTTATCCCTTAAGGTTAAAAGGATCCTTATTCTAGGGGACTTTAATATACACATCGATTGATTGATCTTACTCAGTTTGTTTGTACCCCTACACATAACAAAGGACACACCTTAGATTTAATTATTGCAAATGAGTGTTTTGTCTCCCACTGCTCTCCCCTTGATCTAGGCCTCTCTGACCACTTAGTCTTTCTCTTCAATCTGGAGTTTCTAACACATCCCCCCCCCCCCACGATCACCCAAGGTTTGCAAATTCTGCTCTGTCCTCCTTATCTTGTTTCTCTTCCTCTGGCACTCTAGAGGACAAATACAATAACTTGACAGTGCTCTTTTATCTACCCTTTACACCTTTGCTCCTTTAAAAACTCGAACCATCTCCTTCTCTCGCCCTGCCCCCTGGTACAATGACCATCTGCGATCTATGAAGGCAGCCTCTCGCAAACTTTCTGGCCTAAATGTACATTATCAGGCTTGGAGAGATTGCTTATCTGAATATAAGGTTACTATAGAGTCTGCTAGATCCACCTACAGATGCAGCCATTCAAAACAAGCAGGCAATACCGCATTATTTTCCGGTGCGCTTGACGCAGTATACCGTAAGTTACGGTATTAATACTGTATATTCTCGCATAGCGCCCCATGATACCGCAAATAAAATAATAGTATCCTGAATTTCCGCAAGGTGGAGCTAATAAAGCTCAACCTCTCATGTTTGAGCTGTCGCCATCAAAGTCTTTACCGAAGATATTACTAATAGTATTTACAGTATAATGAATTACCTTGAACAAGCTGTAAACTCAAAGTATTGCCCTGGTCCACATTCACCATACCTTTCACATGCTCATAGAAGATATTGATTTAGGAACATGTATACTGTACTGTAGACAGTATGTTTATGTATATTTAATGTCTTTACTGTGCCCGTTTAAGTATTGAATAGTTATATGGAATTTTACCATAACGTGTGTGAAATCCATAAACGATATTAGTTTTGGAGCATAAACATACAGTATGTAAACTGTATATGGCTGATCTCGGTACTTTAAAGAAAAAATACACACCAGTATTCCATTTCTCCCTAAACATTTTAAGCATCGCAGTCTTTAACTAATGTGAAATAACATGTGTATAAAAAGTGGTAGTTTTAAGCTTTTCTGCAAATACGCTCGATACCGGAGTCAACAAGCATACTTTTAGAATTTAATTAATAGGGAATATAACGTGGAATCGCGTATCTAAAGAAATTAATAACGATATAATTTGGTTTCTGTCAAAGCGCAATGAAACCCATTACTCGATTCTTATGGACTCCCGGTCCCGCCAGGAATGAAAAAATAACATGGAATCGCGTATCTAAAGAAATAACAGTATACAGTAACTATGTTCATGCACAAACAGTAGCATGTTACATTATTAATTTGGGGGTCTCTTCTTGCCAGAAAGCGCTAAATTGCATTTTGAGTGCAGTTTTTGACTTCTTTTAAATTACAACCCATACATAAGCTGATACTGTTTAGACTTTTAATTATTTTAAACTGTATTACAGCAGCACAATGCACAATGCAACGTAAATCGCTACCTTTGTCTTCTGTGTAATAATGTTCAGAAATAAGAAATAAGATTGCTCATAAATGCGCCTTATGATAAGGTTGTTTAATGACAAAGTATTGTTTATCTCATGGCTAAATAGTCAAGTCTAGCCAAAAAGAGAAAACATCGACTTTATTTAAACTCCAGCGAAAGTATTAATGGTTTTTAATTACCATACTTTTATGGTACATGACTTTGCTAAAATGTATTTAAAAATAAAAACGATTACAAACGCCAGCGGAGAGAGAGAGACACACACAGTTTTT
The DNA here is from genome assembly GCF_059453375.1 of Lepisosteus platostomus. NCBI lineage: Eukaryota > Metazoa > Chordata > Actinopteri > Semionotiformes > Lepisosteidae > Lepisosteus > Lepisosteus platostomus. The sequence continues at coordinate 47,346,289 of NC_142612.1, read as the reverse complement.
CATTGTCAAAAAGTTATTGTTTTTTACTTTGTCAGCACCCAGACAAACGCAAATGCATTTTTAATAAAATGCTTTTATTCATTCTTAATCAGACTCACATTCCCGAATGTACCCCGCCCCGGTCAAAAAAGGGAAATTTTAGTAGCTAAGCATAAAACGCAGAGGAGCATAACGAAGGTCATAAAGGTCATAAACTATATTCATTTAGGATTTTAAACACATTATGTAAACTGTATGTTGCTGTTATTGGTATTTTAAAGAAAAAATACACACCAATACTCAATTTCTCCCTAAACAGCGGGAGGGGGGAACAAGCTGCCCAGCCGTGTGGAATGCTACAGAACCCCAAACAGGCAATACACACTAGCTGAATATTTAACCAAGATATCCAGACACAGCTGTATGAGCTCCACCAGTAAAACTCAAAGTATTACGCTGGTCCACACTATTTGTAACGACTTTATTTTTTCATCGACAAAAAGTAACACCCACCACAGCATTCCGTTGATCAAACTAACAAGGATGGGACATTAGCTAGCCAGTATGATAAAGGAATAACTTTTTTGTTTATTTCTTTAGCACATTTATTTTAACATTTCCATCGATTGTACAAGCACTGAAAAACTATTCAATCCCTAGTTCCTCAGGCATTTTCTTTTACTATAACAGATATAAAAACTCCCTTGCTTTTAACAGAGCGTTTCATAATTTCTAACAATGAAAATTTTTTAAACTGCGACACTTTTATCATTCAACGAGAGCTCAAAGTATCACAAGGATCCTCAAGAGATCAACAAAGACAATAGAAAAAGATATGTGTACTGTATAAGATACTGTCCATGGGAATCCAAGCTTTTTTATTCACGCTAAGTAGTCTTTAAAGTTTCTTCATTACACAGTGAATCAAAATTCCGGGATGTGCCTATATGTACACTGGGCAAACGTTCCAAGGTGAAATTCTTCCAGCACGGGGGTACCTTTAAAGCAGAGATGACCGCACCGAATATTTTTGGTGCGCCCTCTCTTTAAAGCCCTGGCCAAATACGAAGACAGTACGTACAGTTATAATTCAAACTGAATTTAAAATGACACATCCCAGTTACCATGGTGGTGCTTGTGATCATTGCATTTAACCAACGAAACAGGGCGAAAAATCAGTCACATGACTTTGGGGCTTCGAAAGCTTAACCTATCAGCAAGACAGCAAAGACCTTTTTCCAAGAAAGTTTAGCCTTTGTCACTAATGAAACCACTAAATAAAGACATAAATATAGAAATGGACAATTAATTGACTTTTCTATTTCTAAATATCACAACATGTTCGAATCCAAGTCATTTTTAATAACAATGGGTGAACTGGGTAAACTATCACAAAGCTTTAGAGAACTTAACATTTTTATTATCAACAAATTGTAAATACAACGTTTACATTGGCGTTATTAATTTTTCACTTGAGTATATGGAGGATTGTGAGAGCAGACCCCCCCTCTTAGGCTACATTTTTTTTAAGAAATGGAGGCTGTATGCGTTACAATATAAACATTTACTGTCAAACTTTAAATCAACAGTTGATTTAAAAACGATCTGTCAAAGTGCAATGAAACACAGCATTGTTGTTATTGTTGTTTTTATCCTGTAAAGCGTTTTGAGAAGCCACTTTTAAAGGCGCTATATAAAGGCACTGATTTTTATGGAATGTGTTTTCTTTCTTCTTTTTTTTCAGCATGGAATAAACCTATTACAGTACTTGATTCTTATGGATGCCCGGTTCTGCTGGGGATTCAAAATAAAACATGGAATCACGTGTCTAAGGAAATAGCAGTATAACTATATCCATGCACAAACAGTAGCATGTTACATTATTAATTTGGGTGTCTCCTCTCGCCAGAAAGCACTAAATTGCATTTTGAGTGCGGTTTTTGACTTTTTTAAAATTACAACCAATACATAAGCTGATACTGTTTAGACTTGTAATTATTTTAAACTGTATTACAGCAGCACAATGTGCTTTTTCACGAAACCTAGAGTAACGAAATGTCTTGCGTTGTACAGCTTTTCAGCTAAATATATTTATCGCTTATACCTGACACTTGAGGTGCCCGACAAAAGCCGGTTGAACAGCTCTGTTGGAGGTTTGCAGATCAGATCAGATCCCTTCCCCCCACAGAAAGACAGACTTATTAGTCGCTATTCACTGCACGGCGAGCAGCTCCAATTTCAGGCGTAAGCGATAGATCCCAGTTTAGCCGATCTTGTTACAGCATGTTACAGTTTACTCTTATTAACCATATTAATTTTAAGTGCTTAATGCCATTTTTTGACCACGCACGAATATTCTTATGTCCATATCTTCGCAAGGGAATCAGTGCGAATTGTAATACTAATTAAATGACTGCGGGCACTTTCCACCCCCTCTGACAGTAGGAACATAACCCATTCTCAGCTCAGCAGCTCATTACAATATAGGGTGTTCGAATCTTTTGCTGCCTTTTGCTGCCTCACAAAGCTTTAGAGAACTTAACATTTCTATTATCAACAAATTGTAAATACGACGTTTACATTGGCATTACTAATTTTTCACTTGAGTGTATGGAGGATTGTCAGCTGTCACTGAGAGCAGTTAATTAAATGTATTTTTTTATTCACAATCAGACAAATGGAACATAAATTGTTATCTTTGTCTTCTAAGTATATTAATAAACTTTCAGCATAGCTTTCTCCCTGTTTAGATTTATTTTTCTTGGGATTTTGGGATCAAACGTGGAAAGATTAGATTAGTAATCGTTTTTATTTTTTAAATACATTTTAGAAAAGTGTAATCTATACTAAAAAGCTGTAGTTATTTAATACCACTCGATACTTATATTAATGGAGTTAAGCTGATACTGTTTAAACTTTTAATTATTTTAAATTGTATTACAGCATTGTACACATGCTTAAAAGAGGAGAAAACGCAAGCCTTCTTCAGGTGTGGGGGTCTTCTGCTCAGAATGAAACGCTAAAATGTAATGTAGGCTCTGAATGGGTCAATTATGATTTGGGTTTGATTAAGGTCGCTGCCTTTCATCCAAACTCCTACTTGAATCCTTCTAAACTAAAAATTAGACACGAGAAGGGGCTCTGGTGATTTTTTTTTAATTTCTCTTTTTTTCTTGGAAAAATATCTTACCCGCTGCAATCCGGGCACAGAAGGATTAAAAGAAGCCAGACAGGCAGGGGGAAGAGTGAGTTCTAAATAAAGAGGTATCCAGGTAACAGTGAAGGTAGGACACTAGGCCGCAGCAGGGTGATGGTCGAACCGGTGTTGACCAGGGCCTGGCAGGGTCTGCCCTCGGTGAGGCAGGGAAGGAATAAGCCAACTCTTCCCACAGCAGGCAGGGTGAAGCGCTCCTTGTTTAGAATAGCAATATTATGGACAATCAATTGACAATAAATATAAAAAAGCACATATAAAATTTGTGAAATTTGGTTTCAAAAGTCCTCATTATCAACGATGCCTATACTGTTTTCCTATGCTAACAGTATGCTAATTTATTGTAGTGCATTCTCTTAGGCTGCGCAAACGATCTTTTAGATTTTTATAGAGAAATAGAGGCTGTACAGTATGCGTTACAATATAAGCATTTACTGTCAACCTTTAAATCAACAATTGATTTAAAGACGATCTGTCAAAGCACAATGAAACCCATTACTCGATTCTTATGGACTCCCGGTCCCGCCAGGAATGAAAAAATAACATGGAATCGCGTATCTAAAGAAATAACAGTATACAGTAACTATGTTCATGCACAAACAGTAGCATGTTACATTATTAATTTGGGGGTCTCCTCTTGCCAGAAAGCGCTAAATTGCATTTTGAGTGCGGTTTTGGACTTTTTTTTAAAATTACAACTCATAAATAAGCTGATACTGTTTAGACTTATTTTAAAACTATTACAGCAGCACAATGTGCTTTTTCACGAAACCTCCTAGAGTAACAAAATGTCTTGCGCTGTACAGCTTTTCAGCTAAATACTGTATATTTATCGCTTACGCCTGACATAAGAGGTGCCCGATAAAAACAGGTTGAACAGCTCTGTTGGAAGTTTTGTGAAAAAGGAGGTTTCGTGAAAAAGCTACAGGAGTGCCAATCGTAATTGTTTTTATTTTTTAGCGTTCAATGCAGATGGCTGGTCGCATGTTCCATAAGAGTACGGTAATTAAAAACCATTAATACTTTCGTTAGAGTTTAAATAAAGTTGATGTTTTATCTAGGGGCTGCTCGCCTGCGTCTGAATAGCGGCTTCTAAACTGTGAAAACATGTGTCTGTCTTTCCGTAGGGGAAGGGAATCTGATCTGCAAGGCCCTTTGGCTACAAAAGTAAAAAGAAGGCGCTCGCTCTCTCTCTCTCTTTTGATTATTACATCCAATAATAAAAAATGACACAATAAACATAATAACCATAATAACGACCAACCAACAAAAACAACCATATAAACATAATACCAACCAAAACAACCACAATACAAAATCAAATATATCAAACCATTAAAGCAAAACCGTCCTCCAATTATCAAACAAACCAAAAACAGCCTGCAAACTCTCAAATTCCTCCAATTATCATACTCCCGCCCCTTATGCAAAACTAAACCCTCCTCCCATCCCAGTTTATCCTCTTTATTATAAACAAAATCCACCTCAATTTTCAACATAAAGCATTACACACAAACAATACTTCAACACTCCATACTCAACAACGATAATTCAAAACAGCCAGAACATGTAACTCCACATTCCCAAATAGACCTCATTTCCATAGCCCTGCCCCTAATGCGAAACCAACATCCCTCCCCTGTTCTAGTCAATTAAGCCTAGCTTTCTTAACTAGTAAGTACTGTATTTACTTGGTTTTGGAGTGGGGGAGGTGTCTTTCGCTGGAAATCTCACCCCCTTCTACTTTGAAAATACCTGTGAAACCGGTTTAATTCATCTCAGCCAGCACTCCCACAGAGAGGGGGGGTTGTACTTGCAGTGCATCGGTATAGATGGGAAAGCCAGTGCCGACCGCTATGCCGCCCACGTGTAATGCTCTTCGTTAATGTCTAAGCCGGAACACATCATTATATCTCATTTTGTATTTCTTAAAAAAAAATGTGTTTACCCAGCCTAACAGTATTGTTGTTATTGTTTTTATCCTGTAAAGCGCTTTGAGGAGCCACCTTTAAAGGCACCATATACAATAAAGTTCATTATTATTACTCTTGTTAATTTGCTGGACAGAGAGGTGAACATTATTACGCAGAAGACAAAGAGAGCGATTTACGTTGCATTGTGTTTTAAATAAGGCGATTTAAACGCGATTTAAATCAATATAAATGTTTATATTGTAACGCATAGGTGACTATTCATTGTTATTAAAATGACTTAAATTTGATCATGTTGTGATATTTAGAAATATAAATTTGTTTGGTGCGAGTGAAGTTTTATTTAATCTCTGACCCAGGGAAATGTTTTATTTTTTCAAAGAAATGTTTGTTAAAAAAAAAGTCATGGCTCCAGCTGGATTCAAACACGCAATGTGTGATGTGGGAATCAGGAACCTAACCCACAGCGCCACCGGCAATGTCACATAAGGAGTGTTGAAAAAGCCTACAAACATTATCAAAAGACATCGTATAGCATGTACTATTCTTGTGTTGCGGTACATGAATATAATTATATCCTTATTAATTTCTTTAGATACGCGATTCCATATTTTATTCCCTTTTCATCAAATTCTAAAAGTATGTTTGTTGACTCCGGTATCACGTTAGTTAAAGACTTCGATGCTTAAAATGTTTAGGGAGAAATGGAATACTGGTGTGTATTTTTTTCTTTAAAGTACCAAGACCAGCCATATACTGTATCTTTATGTTCCAAAATTAATATTGTTTATGGCCTTCACACGCGTTACAATATGCTCCTATTCTTTTTATGCTCAGTTACTAAGATTTCCTTTCAGTGGTAAAATTCCATATAAATATTCAATACTAAAACGGGCACAGTAAAGACATTTAAATCTTTCTACGACAGACCAACGAGTGCCCCTGTCGGTCACCCAATCACGTACCGCGGTATTTTGCATCGTGATGCCCGAGGCCGTAGCCAATTACCTCCGGTACGTGTCTGTGCTGCGCACTTTGAATGGCTGCATCTGTACTTCACTCACATCATTGAAAATCACCAAAACAACCCTAGACATCTTTTCTCCACCATCAACAGACTGCTCAAGCCAAACTGCCCCACCACATTACCTGCCTCATCACAACTTTGCAACACATTCTTAGATTCCTTTAGTTCTAAGATTGACAACATCCGGCATCACATTCTTTCCACTACACATATCATTTCCACACCTCCTCCCTCCTCATCCAACTTCTGTGGTTCATTTCTCTCCAGCTTCTCTCTTCTTGACTCAGCATCCCTCAATAAACTAGTTACACGCATGAAACCCACCACTTCTATTTTAGATCCCATTCCCACCACTTTATTTCAGTCCTGTTTTTCTTCTTTTTGTCCCATTGTCCTCAATATTATACATGAATCCATGAGCACTGGCATTGTACCAGTGGTCCTCAAAACTGCTGCCATTACCCCCGTGCCAAAAAAGCCTAACATGGGTCTCGACAATCTAAACAATTTTCGCCCCATCTCCAACTTACCCTTTCTTGCCAAAATTCTAGGACGTGCTGTCACACTTCAGTTACATAACCACCTCATGACCAACAACCTTTTTGAACCCCTCCAATCTGGCTTCCATCAACTTCACAGCACAGAAACTATCCTGGTCAAAGTCACTAACGATCTTCTAATAGCTTCTGATTCTGGTTTTCTTTCTATACTCATCCTTCTTGATCTCAGTGCTGCTTTTGACACTGTTGACCATGACATCTTACTTTCTCGTCTTGAGACTGTGTTTGGATTTTCTGATACTGCTCTCAAATGGTTAAAATCTTACCTCACTGATCGCTTTCACTTTGTCTCTCTTAATGGGTACAGGTCTCAAATTGGTCTTGTTAAGTCTGGTGTTCCTCAGGGCTTAATACTAGGCCCCTTGCTCTTCAGCATTTACATGTTCCCACTTGGTCAGCTTTTTAGATCACATGGCCTCAGCTTTCATTTTTACGCTGACGATACTCAACTATACATCCATACCAAACCTGACACTGATGTGGCTGTCTCTATTCTATCTAATTGCATCTCTGACATAAAAATTTGGATGACTCAAACTTCTTTCATCTTAACTGTGACAAGACTGAAGTCATCCTCATTGGCACCCCCCATCAACTGCGTAAAGCCAATCCTGTAACCCTATCTGTAGATGGTTCTGTACTTGAGCTTCAATCAAAATTGAAAAACCTTGGAGTTATATTAGATTCTGGCTTAACATTCAACCCCCATGTGCAACATACTGTCAAAACATCTTTTTTTCACTTTAGAAATATCGCTAGATTACACCCTATGCTATCTTTAACTGTGGCTGAAAAGCTGATCACAATAACACATACAGTATGTATTCTCTCGAATTGACTACTGTAATGCTCTATTCGCTGGGGTATCTAAATCTACTCTGAACAAACTGCAGTATGTCCAAAATTCAGCAGCCAGAATCCTGACCAGGTCTAATGCAAGTGATCACATCACTCCTATCCTGGAGTCCTTGCACTGGCTTCCGGTCAAATTCCGTGTAGACTTTAAAATCCTCATGCTCACCTATAAGGTTCTGCATGGCTTTGCACCTCAGTACCTGTCTGAACTATTATCGCCCTACTCCCCAACTCGCAACCTTCACTCTTCTAATTCTGCTCTCCTTACTGTCCTCCAAGCCCATCTACATTGTATGGGTGACAGGGCCTTCTCCTGTTATTCCCCCAAGCTCTGGAACTCTCTCCCCAAGGATATCAGAGAGTCACCTTCTCTAAACTCCTTCAAATCCAGACTCAAAACCCTTCTTCAGAAAAGCCTTTACTTAACTGGTTCCACTCTTCACCCCTCTGCTTTTCCTAGTACCACCATCCACGGTCCCCTCTATATATTGTAATTGTGTTTTATCTCGTGTATTCTTCTTATTTATTGTTGTTGTCATCCTGTAAAGCGCTTTGAGAAGCCACCTTTAAAGATGCAATACAAAATAAAGTTTATTATTATTATTATTATTATTATTATTATTATTATTATTTTTATTATTATTATTATTATTAAGTCTTCACTCCACTCCACACTTCAGTCTGTGCAGCAGATCCTAGCTTTCACCCTGGATGCTTGGACTCTATTCTGTTGGCTTCCTCTTCTCCATTGATCATCTGACTCACTTCGGGGGCAGGGCTCTCTCTGTTCAGTCATCTCTCCTCAGACTAGCAGCTCTCTTCCTGTCCTGTAGAAGGTCCTGTACATTGGCCTGCTCTTCAACTGCAATCATTGCTGCCACATTTCTGGCTCTTCTTCAGGACAGCCTTTCTCCAGCCCTACAGGGCTCTTTCATTCTTCTCACTGTCTTTTCTCAGGCTTTTTCTCAACCTCTTTTCTCAGGCTATCTGGGTCACTTATATTTTTTGGGTTCTTTTCCTTTTCTATCCACCTTTCAGCAACCCATTGGAGCTTTCCACTTTCCTTCTTAGGTAGCCAGTTTCCTGCCTCAGCAGCAACTTATGATACCCCTCCTCTCAGTGAGGCCAACAGGCATCAGTTTTTCCCTAGACCATCACACCTCAACCACTCTTTTTCTTTGTTGAACTAGTGAGTAAATCATTGCACCACTGACCAGTATTTTTTTCTATTGTAATTTCCTTCATATTCAGTCTTGAGCTGGGTTAGTTGTGGTTTATTTCCAACTTTAGAAAGTGGAATGAATTGTGGTAGCTTCATCAGAAAATAAAATAAATCTTTAGATTACTTTGACAACACAGACTGACCATCCTAGTTCTGAATCATCCCCTTTGGTTTCAATGGGCATTTTTACTTTTAAAGGCCAAATGAAAAAGACTTTCCAAACACTATGCCTGTGTTTATTATTGTCTTATGTCAATAAGTCTAAGTGTTTGTTGATAGGTTTGACATCTTTAGCTGGCAATGTCTATCACTTTAAGTGAAGGTGGTTCAGTTTTTCAGTAATACATAGTTATTATACATAACAACTCACCTTGAAATAAAGATTTTTAGGTGAAAAAATACAATACTAAGGACTCAGAACGTATATATGAAATATCATTCTAAATATGAAAAATATACAATTTTCAGCCTTGCAAATGTCTTCATTTCCACGCAATGATGTATTTTATTGAAGTAGAAATGATGTACACAGTATTTTTAAGTAAATATTTTAAATTTAAACTGCAATGCTCAAACTGAATACTTTAATGGGAGAAAAAAATTAAAATAAATGTATCAATGTTGTAGACATTCATCCCTTTGCTTTGACAAAGTTAAACTAGTTCAGGTAAACAATATTGCTTTGAGAAATCCCAAAATAGATTAATTAGCTTTGTATGCAATGGTAGTGGATAAAATAAAAATTGTGCCATTGCTAAATTAACTTCTTTTAATTTGTTGTGTTTATTAAAATATACTTATAAGTGCTTACAATATATATTTAAATATATGTATAGAGTAATAGGAGCATTAGTGTATATAAAGAAAAAAATATATTTTTTAACTCACTGAAAATAATGAAAGAGAAAGAGACAGTACAAAAATGACAATGGTATCATCTCGGGGTTTCTGAGACAAGGTGCCCTTTTTATCAAAACAGCTGTCCCCCTGTTAAAAAGCTACTGCAACTAAATCCCTAGACCACTATGCAATGTCCCTGGCCGGCATGCAAGCTCCTGGCTGTGGGTCTGTTCTTAAGTTGTTGCAGGGAGAAGGCCGTATGATGACAATTAGGAGCAGTTAGAGAGCACAGATGAGAATTGCAGGGAGGCAGGTGGTGAGAACTGGGACACAATTAACAAACATGCAGAAAATACAGACTAATGAGAATGGGCAAAGCTCAAGGGGGGTGCTGTGCTGTGCTTGTATGTGTTTTAGGGAGGGGGCATTTATGGAAGCAGCATGTCAGCAGTTGTTACGAGGATGATAAGGTAAAAGAAGGTACAGTGAAAGAGTTATTAAAAATGGAAGAAAATGCTGGAGAAGAAGGAATAAGTACTGTATATTGAACATGAGAAAAATAATTGGTTAGACATTATGGTGAAAAAAGAAAAATGAGAGGAGACTAGAGGAAGCCTGAAATTTGTTCCTTTATCCTTTGAAGAAACTAAAGATAACCAACAATATTTTATGGCTGTTTATAAGATTACAAGTCAAGAATTATTTTTAACTGCAATGTTGTATTATTTATGAAAGTGTAGAATTGACACAAGATGTTGAAAACAGAGTGATAAATGGTACCATAGACCATCAGTAAAAACCCTGGATACACAAATGGATAGATAAGTAAAAGCTATTTTTACAGCTCATATACAGTATGACAAATATTGATCTACTTTAACTCAAATAAACTCAATTAACTACTTGCTGGAAAACAAACATCAAGATGAGCCATATGTTATTTCTCTTTACTAAGCTGTTATTTTTTTCTCTAAGCTTAATTTTGAATTGAATGATTTTTTTGTTCATTCCTGTGAATTTTTTAATGACACAACAGGGACAGGAGGTGGCTTGTTCCTGAGAATCTCCATAAAATATCATTAATAAAGTGACCAGCTTTCTCAACCAGTGAGATAAATATATATTTGGGAGAATATTATGGCCAAAATACATTAACATTTAACAAATTTCTCTCTACAATAAAAAAATAAAGCATAGAAAATAACATTAAAAAATCTAGATTTAGCATTGTGGTTTCACAATACAGTACACATAATTTATATTGGGGACTTCCAATGTACCCATGTTTGAATCAATATTCAGATAAGGTGATTACAGCTTTTAAAGATAGAAAGGAAATAGAACATAAATTTCATAATGAATCACAAACATGTAAGAAGATTAAGAAATTGCACTCTAACATATTCAGAGTGTATCGTCATATAATTAAATTATTTTCATTTTTTAACAAATCAGACAAATCGAATTTCTGAATTCATTTAAACCCTTATATGCATGTATGTGGTCGATGTCAACATGTTGTCTCAATACTGAAATTCCTTAGAAGAACTGCCCCACTATCAGACAAACATAACAGTGTAGTAACTTTTTGTCTGTGGCATCATGTTGTCATTTGAGAACACATTTATCAACAGAAGGTTTGAAAGTTATGGTTTATTATGGTTCACATGACACATTCAAGTTAATTATTCATACATATGCGATGAATGTGCAATTTTCTGAATACAAGCTCTGAACCAAATTCGAATTAATCACAAACATCAGCTTTTACCAGTATCAAGAGGGAATTTATTCCATGTTGACTACAACTGTGCAATTATGCAACAAGAAGCCTATAGTCATGACAATACTGTTGTAGGGGCCCTTGCACTAGATACTGGCAGCTCTGGGTTTTTGAATAATAGGAATTAGATTTACATGACACCCAGTTGTCTTCACATCAGTATTCGATACTGTGTGAAAGTGATTGCTCACGTGGTCCTACAAATCTGACAGTCCTATGATTCAGACACATTGTTGTCCGGGTGTGTGTCCAGTGATTGTGGGCAGATGGACACTTCATGTGTTAGTAACCAGCAGCTTTCTCAAATCACTCTTTCTTGCTCTTCCACCTATGACATTGTTGCCAAGTGATTAAAACCTTTGCATGTGCAATCCTGCAAATAAATATTTCTTACAACCCATGTCTTGCTTTTTAATGTGTTTCCATTTGTTTATCTATTTTTGCAAAAGCTTAAGGTTAGATTTAGGTATAGGTTTTTGATTAATATTAAGAGCAGAGATATGAGTGGAATACATAAATGACCTCACATATAGTTTACATTATAATATTGCTGACCCCTTGAGTGCCACTAATTATCTGTGTTGTGTTCAGCATCTTCAGTTTGCCTAACTTTTTTTTTTCCTTACAGCTGTGAGCTTTTTGAGTGAATAGTTACTGTACATATTGTTACTGCAAACAAGAAGCTGGTATTTCATAGAAATAAATGTATCCTTAGTGCTATCTGTTGCACATTATATATTCTAGAGGGAGTCTCACTGAGCCTCTCAGGAGAGATAGGGAGCTCCAAGTGACGCAGTCACATACAGTATACAGGTGTAATTTACATTTGTATCCTTCATTCTGTACAGCTTAATTGCCCATTAATGTCACTGAAAATGAGAGTCTGTTTTTCTCATAAATTAGCTTTTGACTCTGGAAGACTAATTAGGAGGTATAATCAGATACATTAGACTTTAAGGAGAGAACACAGCAATCAACAATTATTTGTAAAGAAAAAAGTGATATTCTTCACTGTCTCTGGAGGGCAGAAAGGGCTCTCCTGCTTGAGAAGCATCCCCGACAGGTTGCATGTAATGGAAATTCAGTAGTACCTAGATGGTTTATTTTGCTATGATTTAAGTGACATGTAATAGACACTCAATAAACTAAAGGTGATATCAGGTCACTAACAAATACTACAGCTGGCATGCAAAATAAACTAAAAGGGATTCCTCGTGTGGTGTTGTATTGTACTGTATGTGTATTTTTAAAAGAGGGACTATGGTAATAAATCAGTAAATAAAGATGTATTCTTTATTTCTAATCTATGCATGAAAGAATATTAGTTTAGTATGCATTACTATTTCTGCAAAAAATTAATTTTCTTATGTATTAATTTGTTGTAAATATTGTTTTTCTTAAATTGCTGCCTCCTGAAACCCGCAACTCCTAGTTCTTAAAATAGATCACATTCTTTTTATAATAATATAATAACAGCTACAAATATGAGTAATACATATATGTATTGTATGAATGCATGCTTTTATACACACATTGAGATTAGTGTTATTATTTTGATAATAAAGAAATATTGTTTATCACTATATTATTCAGTTTTTTACTGTTATAGTTCATATTTTTGGAAACTGAAAAAAGGTTTTAATTGGAAATAGTAGCTATATTCTAAGTAAATACCTTTTCAAATTGTTATTCATTACATTTTCCTTGTGATAACATAGGTGAAAGTCTGAAGGCATTTGTTACTACATTTGACCATTAGAGGTTGCTATTGATTGCTGCTAGTAGATCCAAATTCAGTTTTTGAAGAGTTGCACCACATTACAAAGTATTGCATACCAGATGCTCTAGGATTTGCCAAGCAGAACTGTATGAAAATATCAGTAAAACATTTATTATGATTAAAATTAAATCTTACCACATTAATATTTTTGAAATTCTTAAAGGGATATATTTATTAAATGCCCAACGGGTAATAAAATGCCATCTTACCTTTTTGAATTAATTGCATGGAATTCTCCATTCAAAAAGAAAATAAAATGAACATACTTCATCTCAAAATAATGTTGAAATATTTATAAAATGCATTATGATGTACCCAGGTTTTATTAGCATAGAATTGGTATAGAATTTTGCATCCTGATTTCAAATTAGATATTTTAAATCATTAATCTATTCATTTTAATTACAGATTTTACTGTATACTAGAAGTCCTTTTCTATTATTGTATTTTTATTCATTAAATATAGATATGCTGTATATATGCTTTATAAAAGTAGATTTGCATTATACAGTGCAAAATCAACTAAAAATGCATTTGTTTTATATTCAAATTAGTTTGACAGTAAAATATAATCCCATTGAGACTCAGTATAAATCACTTAAATTAATAGAAATATGAAGACCGTTAAGCTATAACATGTTCAGAGAGAGAGCTAATTGAAGAAACAGAATAAATGCATCCAAATACATATGACTTCAGGACCCTGGAGAGCAACATTTTGGTGATGTTAGAAAACCAGGAACTAAGCTGGTCTGATCTGAGCTGGGCTGATCTTTCTGATAGTGATGCAATAAGCAAAATTTTGGCTTACCAAAATTGTACATACAGTAGATACACAGTATGACTTTAGCATATTTATCCTGCTATGGACTGGAATCCTATTGAAGGTGCAGCCTACCTCATGCCAAGATAGGCTTCAGCTCCCCCACAACCCTGTATTGGATAAAGTTGTTAGAAAATAAATGGATAGATGGACTATGGTATACAGTATATTATAAATCACAACTTCTTATTATTTCTTCAGTAGCATCTTATTTACAGTTTTGATTGTGGCTCTAAAAGTTCAGTGTGGAACTTTTTTTCCTTTCACTAGTAATATATTCTAAAATATTATCACATATCCCTGTATTAAAAAACTAACATTATATCAGGATTTCCAACCAACAAAGAAATGAAAATATAACATTTTAATTTCTATATATACTTAATTTTACATTCTAAATTAAAACTAGAAGAAAATAAATTCTGAAAATAAGTCTGACTTGTAAAAAGACAGATGCATTTTATAAGCTGTTAATATGTCCTCCTTCACTCTCTCTATTCCATATAAACAGCTTGTTCTGCTTTTTAAAATCCTCACAAAATTAGATTTAAAGGTATTTATAAAAGAATAATTAATGCATTTCTATCTTTACAATCCTGGTAATGTTGTTTTGGACAACCCAAGTAGCCTGAAAGTCACAGTTATTGTCACAAATACATGATTTTACAACATAAAATAAATAAAGAACAGTATATACCGTATAACTTAAATATAGATATAGATATAGATATAGATATAGATATAGAACTTAAATATATAATATAGATAAATATAGAAAAAGTGCTGAAGCAAATCATTGGATGAAGCATACTTGGTTGATTGTGTCAGCTACCTGCAATTAAAGCCAGCAAGCAAAGAATAAAAAGACAAAACCAGTCAGCTTTTTACTAACCAAAATGTGCATTGCAGAAGTAGATTGATTCAGAGCAAAAGAAAAGAACAAACAAGACAAAGATTGTGGTGCAGCTTTAGAAAAAAAACATGCAAAACCCTAAAACTCGAGCAATGTTTATACAAACACAGAGCTTTTTATGTGGGCTTTTTAAATTAGAGAAAGAGGGACTGTCAGAGAAATGGTCCACAGGTGGCACTTTCTGACAGAAATCCTCTATTGCTACAAAGAAGGGCATGAAAAAGAAACTTGCAGGTGCTGTACCAGTTTAAAACCCTTTCCAGTCTTTTAATAATGAGGGACACTGACTTCCTGGATCCTCAGTGGACTCAAACTCATTTCCAACAGTAGCTTGCCAATGGAGAACACAAATGACACTGTTTCAGCCCAGAAACTAACAGAAAGATGTTTCCACTATTGTGCGAATCAGGTCTGAAGGAACTTCTACTGTCCTCCTTCTCCCTCTAGAGAACAAAAAGTCTATTTTTTCTCCCAATTACATTTCAATAGTCTTGTGTCACTTGTGCTGTATGGTGACCAGATCTCATTGTGCTTGTTTGTACACCCCCACTCCCACCCACACCCCACCTCTTGCCATCCCCACCAATATTTTCTCTCCAATCTGAAAGTAGGATGGAGAAAACAGTTCAAGCTCTGGCTTTCTTTTATGATATCATTGCTATCTAAAGAGGTGCCTTTTTTGTTTTGTGGGTGATGATAGCTTGCTGGGTGCAATGTAATCATTTGGATGTGGCTGAGGGCAGTGAAGGGACAATGTTTTCACTGTGGAGAGATGAGGCAGATGGCCTGGCCACTTGTAGCCCATGGAGAAATAGGCTTTGCATTGTCAAGGAATAAACAGGGAGGATTGTCAACTTCCCCATTACACCGTAGTATCTATAAATCTCTCAGTTTCACATGCACACAATCTCATTTTCGTTCCACGTTTCATTCAGATTGGCACCTCTTGACTGCTGGTTCTTGAAGTCAGGCTTCAAACATCAGTTTCTCAGAAAAACAAGAGCATAAAGATGTGTCTTGAGTTATAAGAATAGATCATCTAGGCTACTGTTCTAACAGTTCCGTTCTTTCTAGCAACTTTAAAATCTGTTATCTTACCTCCCTGAGATGTATTTCTTTAGACTAGAAGCAGAACCACTGTTGTCTTTAAATCAATACCTTTAAAGAACTGATTATTATTATTAGTAGTATTTGATTATTATTGGTATTACATTTCTAATTATCAAGAAAAAGGTAATGCAAAACTTTTGTTATGACCAAAAAAATGGCTGTTTTATCTTTGCCATTAGTAGTGTAGTGGTAATGTAGTAGTAGTGGAATTACAGTAAGATGAAGAAAAATTGAATTAAATAATGCAATAAAGCTAAAAAACATAAAATTATTCAACAACAAAAAACAGAATTTAGAATATTATTACCTTTTTGCTGGAATAATATTCTAATATGTTGATTTGACAATCATATCTACATATAGTGAATACAAGTATTACAAATAAGAGTGTCACAGTACAAAGATTTTAAAAAAACTTTCTTGGCAAACAAAGTAATATATCTATAAATTAATAAACAAACAGGGCTAATATTAGGGGGCAGCAGTGCCGTGCATTGCTGGGGCCCTGGGTTCAATATCAGACCTGTGGTGCTATCTGTGTGGAGTTTGTATGTTCTGCTCACATTCCAGTAGGTTTCCAGATACTCCAGGTTCCTTCACATTCCACGGATAAAATGGTACATTCATTGACTTCTGGGAAAATTGCCCTTATGTATGAGTGTATGTGTCTGCCCTGTAATGGGCTGGCATCCCTTCCAGGTGTACCTGGCCTCACATCTGTTCCTTGTCCACAAACCTGAATTGAATTAAGTGATTAAAAAATGGATGGATAGACTTATATTAGGGAGTATGAAAATAAGTGTCTTTTTCTATACATAATAATTTATATATACAAAGTTTACTTGTTGTTTTTACATTAAATAATATGCTTAATGAAATGCATTATTTCTATACCATATCTAGTATCCTGTAACTAATTACCAATCAGTTACATTATTAATTACAATTCTGTGAGTTATGGCTGAAAATGTGCTGTACATCTAATATGAAAAGAATTGAATCATAATACAATCCTGTGGCAAATGTTAGACTGTTTTCATAACTCAGAAGTTTGATAATATCAATCATACTACTACAAGAACAACAATAATAATTGTATGACATTCTTTCTCTAAATTCTCCAGATTGCTCAGTGAGCAGATGTCATGATTTGTGGAATATATGACTATATAATCATGACTATTTCATGCTACTAGAAAGGAAAAGCATCTAAATACATTTTCAATTTTTTTCTTTTATATTTAAATAGAATTTATATTTTGATAGAATATATCATAGACACATATACCCCTGCATGTATAGAAAACAGAAATACAAGCAAGTGACAAGAAGGTGAGACTATACGTGGCCAATACTTAATCAGTCATGAACAAATCACTTATGCTCAGCTTGGCTACACTATAACGTTCTTCACATTTTTTCAGCATCATATCAGTTTTAGCAATTCCCATGAAAATCTATATAGTACCATTTGGCAATCACTCCATCACTTTAATACATTTTGATAAATAAAGTTTGATAAATGGTACTATTTAAAAATTGGAATAACAGGAAACAAAACAATGTCTGTTGAAGCTCTTAACTCTTCTTGCTCTTGGCAAGTGGTCTTGATGTTATTTGTAAGGGGCACTTTTTAAAAAGCTGCAAATAATAACATAATTAAAATCTTAGATAAAATGTTGCATATGTTTGTTTTTGTATGTTTTGAAAGTCTATGAGATAACAGTAACAGTTTCCCTCCTTATGCATTGAAAACTAAAAAGCTATTTTTTTACTATTCAAAATATTCACTGATAGTATAATAAAAAATCTACAAATTAAGTGTATCAGGAAAATATTATTTTGTTTTAGTCAGAATTACTGGGTGGTTCTGTAGAAATGTATACTGATATTTTAAGAAAATAAAACTAAAATGTGTACAACTGCTGTGTTTATTAGCTTATTAGATTTTGACCATTAAAAATGTAATGCTTAAAATAGCAAGAACATAAATGCAAGAGAACTGGTAGATACCATAACTTTAGGTCTTTGATTAATTTGACTGGAATGAAATACATGCTGTGCAATTTGATGTTCTACATGCTTCCCTGCTAGTGGCAGAAAATAGCTATCCAAGAGATTCCAGCTGGAGACGAAAACAACAGTGAAATCCCAGTGCCGCTCCAGCATGGACTGGGCTCCCAACTGAAAATGGCTCAGAGTTTGCTCTACACCTGCTCTGTCTGCTCTGAAAAGGAGGGTTTGTGCAGTTCCCTTTGGTTACTCTGTGTTCTTTAACATTTGGAGGACTTTTTTTTTGTCTATACCCAAGTCCATCCTTGACAGGGCAGAACACCACCGACAGGCTTGGGTCTGATCCAGGCCTTCTCTGGAAGCTGTCAGCCCAGCCATTTGACAGCATGCAAATGTATGCAAAAGAGGGTCCAGCGCAGCACCTGCATAAAGTGACCATGCCCTTCGAACAGTGTCCCCTCTGTATTTAAGCTATAACATTCCCTCATTCTCTCATCCCCCGGCATCCCCCACCTCCTCTTGCATACATACAGAACCACACTCCCAGCACACTATTTCTAACTCTTCATTTCTCTTTTAGTGTGTTTTTTTTCAATCAAAAATAAAAAACCAAGGTTTATTTTTCGCGTTCAAGCTGTGTAAGCATGACAAGTTACCACAGAGATATTTGTATTGTAGATGACTTGATTTTTGTTTAGTATTATTTTTAACAATGAGTTTTTATGCATATTTCATTTCATTCTCCTTCTTTTTCTTTGTTTTTTCTCTGAAGTAGTGTGATGTTCCAGGTTCCTACAGACAAACCTCTTTATCTCTAAAAAGGTGATAAGAAGGAAACACCCATCCATTCTTTTTATAAACTGCTTTATCCAGTACAGAGTCACAAGGGAAGCCAGAACTTAACCCAGCAACCAATTGCTGTGAAGTGGGTTTCACGCTGGTCAATATGGCATTCCATCATAGAAAAAGGAAACATCTATTTCCAAAATTCCAAAATGCCATCAAAACATCTTATTTCTTTCTAATATAAGACAAAAATAATTATACAGTACATATATATATCCTAAGTATTTTGTACTTCCTAGTACTGTGCAGAAACATAGAAATAAAAATCATAGCAGCTCCTAGGAGTCTGATATATCCTAAAACTGATTTCAGGCCTTTTGGCTTCAAATAGTAGATATTTGCCTTAAACAAATGTATTATTGTATTATTGTATTACTTTTTAACTGTATTTATTATTAGTATTGATAAGCATTTGTTCTTGGGATTTGCTCAGTTTATTATTATTATATTATAATCATTTTCAGCTGATTGACATTAATCCTCTGCTACTCATCAAAATAACAAAACATAATCCTTTTTGAACATGTGTATTAATGTTAAGAGTGTGTTGTGCCATAAGTGCACAGCATGACTTACAATCAAAGCCTATTACGACATACATTTTAACTGTTTGCCTTATATGGATAGTATTTAAACTAATCTGGGATATAAAGGAACAGGTAAAGTTTATTTGCTGATGCTGATAGTAAAAGAAGAGGCACAACATTTATGCTGTGGAGCCTTCTAAACATTGGGTCTATTTTTTTTTCTTTTAGGATGGAATAAACTTTTACCTGTTCCTTTGCAGCCTATGCCTTCTGGCATAGCTACCTACTTGAACTTAATCTGGTATATTACTATTTTCGGGGCCTTACTTCAATAAGCATTCAGTACTTTAAAAAATTCCTCCTTCAAATCTGACACATGAAGTTCATATAAATCAAACTTTTTTTCTCACTTCTTTGATGATCAATGGGTAATGCTGACTGCACTAAGCCCCCAGTACCATAAGTGATGTTGAAATTCCATATAACCAGAATCTTGTTATAACAAGAAGCTGGTAACATTACTTCCTACTGTGCTGCTTTGTGGCAGTGTTTGCTGCTTTGACCCTGCCTGATAGTTTTTATTTTGAGCACTAAAATTCCTCCACCTTGTGTCATCTAATTTCTGATGGTCAGCACAACGAGGGTATGTTGGTGTCTGAATAACATGCCAGCTCAATGCTTTGACAGCCGCTCTGAATCTCCTGAAGGACAGGAAAGAAGACGAAGTGAAGTGGCTTCATTTCAGACCTTGTGCTTCACCCTTCATGTTCTCAGTACAGTTTGTCTGACACACTTACAGAGCAGCTTGTGTACCTTGGAAATTTAACCCTGAAAAGTTTAAATATCTTTTAGTTTGTAGCATGTCACTTCTTTCATTTTTTATAACTACTATTAATAGTACTATTTGTGTTGTTTCTGCATATCTACATTCTGTTGACATTATAATCAATTCTATGTCACCTTCAGGATCACTTTAAACAAGGTGTGTGCAATTGCTTTGTTATCTCAATATTCAGGCCTGCTAAAGAACAGTACATCCTACTGGACTCTTTGCCCAGTCAGGAACACTGTGGTGAAGCCGAACTAGAGGCAATGCAGCAGTGTAAAAATTTAATTGAGTGCAATTAATCACAGAGACACACCATTATCGGAAAGCTTGGGAAATCATAATACCACTGTACAGACAAAAATTAATAAAACAAGTAAATCTTGCGTAACAGTGAAAGTGAGAAAAAACAGGATTATGACTAGTCATAAAAATAACACAAGGAAATCTTCAAAAAGTATAATCTCTGAAAAAACTACAATCTGAAAAACTACAATATACCAAAATATCAAACAAAATCTTTATCATTCCTCCCATAGTTTTAAAGTTCTATGTAAGAGTTGAACAATTTATGAAACAGGATTCTTTAATTGTAAAATTAGCAGTGGTACCATTCTTTACTTCATAAAACATGGATCTTACACATCTATAGCCATACCATGTTACCATAGTTCTTGTAAGAACTGACAAGAAAAAACTTTAATTGCATATGCTGTACTTCACGTACAAAATAATAAATTGCAAGTTATAAAAGCAAACTATTCTTAAAGGTTATTTCATTTAGAAAAAAATAAACAGTGGAATCTTAAGCATTGTCCCCTTATTAAAATCACTCTGTAATTTCCTGATCTTCTGTAAATTTACAGCTTTTTTCCTATATAATAAAATGTAAGAAAACTAAAACTGAATATTTTTTGTTTAAGTTGTAAATGAATCTCTTAGGCTGAACTGGGTCAACATCTAGATTTAAGCATTAAGATTATGCCCTTTTTGTTTTGTGATGGAGTAATTTAGAGCTTTTCTTTCTCTTCACCTCCTTGAATGATTTTGTTTCCCCTCTGTGAAAAGTGTTGGTCTTGTTCTTGTGAATACCACACACTTTAACATCATGGTTATTTATTGTATTTGCCAAGCTCTTATAGCTGAGGACTTTTTCAATGCTACTATTAAAAGAATACCACAGACATCAGCAAATCTAGTCTGTTCATTAAATGAAAAGTGAAGCATTTGTCTTTTGTCTGTTTTGCCATATACATTGAAATGCTTTAGTGGTGAAAATAAAATTATACAGGGACAGACTTAGTATAAGGTAGTAGTGAAGGACTTTAGCACCATATATTTCCAAGTGTCTCTGTTATCTGGTATTTCATGCTAACCATAAACATTATTCTGTATGTACGTTTGACGACTTCAAAACAATGTTTTATTAATTTTTAAAATTCAATATATATATAAATTATTTTCTAAGCTCTTACTCAGCAATAATTTGCTACGGCATTTTTTGAGGAATTATCAGGAATATTTTCATATTCTTCAGGAATATTAGAAATTAGGAATCCTCTGTTTTATTTTTTTGTATTTCTTAACAAATACGAACTTGTTAATTACTTCAAATACTAACTGCAAATATATGTGGCCCCCGCTTTAATTAAATAAAAATCCATTTTTTTTGCTTTCATCATGAAGGAGACTAGTATAGATACTCATGGATTATGGTGGCATTTCATGTATTCAGCATGATCATATGGTTTTCACTTTTAATTAGTAAAATTAAAATATTTTAACAGATATTCAGTGGTAGAAACATAGTACAAGGACAAACAGAATTTTCCATTTTGCTATTGGTGTGTTTCATCTTTAATATCAAAACATTAAATTTAATTTATTAAATTAAGACAAAACAGGTTACAGAAGAAGAAACTGTCAAACTTTGCTTTTCTGAATTTTTCGAATGTTAAATTTAATTTGCAGTACAAAACTGGAAGCAATATTTTAAGAAATGATATACCAATTATGACATAAAACATTTCTGACGCGTTACACTTGTTTTCTCCCTAATCCAGGGATCTGTACTTGGTGTTTTCTTTAATTGTTTTTCTTTTTTCAGAAATATCTGGCGGCTATTCAAGCTGTTGTAGAATATTTGCTTCTAATTCACTTTCCACATTTCTGTACACTATTTCTTAAATATCTGTCCTGGAGTTATTCCTAAAGTAAATGTACCCCATGCAAAATCACCCAGTTATGAGTGCAGTGTCTTTTCCTCTTCTTTCAGTCCCAAGCTTTTCTCTTCAAGAATTGCAGGCTGCTGGTCCAGTCAAGCAGCACTAACTTTGAAAAACTAACCCATCTATTGCAGCACAATGGGAGAATCTCCCTTTCTGTGTTGGAAACGCCCCTTCTTTTCTTTGCACCCCCAGACTCCCCATGTAGAAGCAACTGTTTGACCAACCTGCCTCTGAACAACTTAATTAAGAAAAGGAGGGAAAAAAGGGTCAGTGTCTGTCAGTTTGTGCCACAACAGCTCTGAACGTGTAAAAAAAAGGCAATGTGTTAACCTGCATTCCTCAACAGGGGCAGGAGTGTTCAAAGGGCACTGAAAGGCCTACTGGTGTGTTGTCAATTTGTCACCTAAGAAAGGTCACTCCATTTTATACAGCCATGCGACGCTACTCCAGTCTCCTGTTTCCGGTGAGCAACAGGGATGGGGTTACTTGAAATACAGCAACCATAATATAATCCACTATAGCTACTCTTGCTTGAATAAGAGGTTTTGACAAATTTTGGTAAAGAAATTTTGGCCTTTTAGAATTTTTAACTAACTCATTCATATCAAGCACCTACAATACACCTGCCATCTTATCATTGGATTAAAACAAACAAGGGCATCAGATGTTTCTGTTGAGTTGCTGTGTGTTTTCGAGCCAAAAGCTATTCTACCCCCTGTAGATACTGTACTAAGTAATAAACAAAAGTGCAATGTAATGAAGGTCAAAACCACATTTAAAGAAACATAAAGGAAGATAAGACTACTTGACATTTTTAACACCTGAGCACACAGGGGATTGTGGACAAAAGCCAGAAATAAGGAGAAACAGAAGGGCAAAATGCTATTAGAGTAGACTGATGTGTTTTCTTGCAAGAATTCTGTAGGATGGAAATGTTATCATGATGTGAGTTCCTTTAGATTGTAACCTGAATACTTTAAAAGTGCTTAGATCTGTGTGAAACACATTCAGAGGAAATACAAAAAAAGTTCAGGCAACATTTACATACTCAATTGGAAGTTTAAATAAAGTGCTTTCTTAGAGTGTATTAATACTTTTGTTCATGCACGATACAAATTTTCTTTTAAAATTAAAAATCATTTTTCTTATTAATGCTTCAATGCAAAAGACTATCTTTAATGATGTATATATTTTCAATTTCCTCCAAAATATTGCAGCCTTATTGTAACATTGTTTTATTATTATATTGTAGCATTATATTAAATTAATCTAATAATAATTATGTAATAAAATATGTTTTAAAAGCATTGATACTAGCTGCCTGGGAGTCACTGCTTCTGACAGTCTTACAGTGTTCCTTCCCTGGTAGTTCCTATAGCTAACATGGTATTTTCTATTTGCTTCTTTAACTTTTCATGCAGTTTTTCTTTATTTCTCATGTTCTTATAGAAGTGGATAAGCTTGCTAATTAATGTGTGCATTCATCCACCAAGAAACAAGGCCCAAAACTCTGGTTTTAGTTTTAGGACATTCATGTTAATAAAACTAGCATTGAATTAATAATTATTGAAATAATAGTAGCATGTAAATATTCTTCTATAAATGCTGTTTTATTAAAAGGACAGACTTTTGTTCTTGTTTTAGTCTTGCATTATTTAATCGAAATATTCTTGTACCTTTATATGTTATCTATTTTGTTGTATGAATTTATTGTTCTCATTCTCTTAACTGTTTCCCATTCTGATGCAAATAATCTGTTAATCCATTGCAGACATGACACTGCTCAGAGATAGTAAGTACAATTGTGAGAACGCTAAGATAGAAGAAGTATTTTGAGAGTTTTTTGCTTAAAAAATAGCCTTTTAGCTCCAGAAAAGCTCATCTAAAGATATTTGCTGTTCTTGCACCTCAATCACACTATTGTAGAACGACAGTGGTGTAATTTGATGAGAATGGAATTAACCAGGACCTGGATATTTACAGATCTAGACTAAAAGCCTAAGGCTTACCACAATTGCAATTTCAAATACTTTGTTTAAATAGTAATGGTTGCCAGTTCTGTGATACATATTTTCCTATCTTCAGTCTTACTATATCTATATTATCTCACTATGAATTGTAAGATTTGCTTTTCACATTAAGTGACATTTCAAGATGGAATCATTTTAAAGGACCTCCAAGTTATTTCCAAAGTTTTTCAATTAATTTAATTAAGGTTAGATAGCAAATTGTTTTTTTTTTCCTCTGCTGTGTTGGTGCTTCAGTTGTATGTTAAAAGTATACAATATCTATACAGCAATGTGTTCTGATATTTCATCCCTTTCTGGGACCTACTGTAGGTATTCCAACTACTGTTTACAAAACTAAAAGACAACTTTTCAACTATTACCATTCTGTGATGGATCTCCTAGTTATTGGATCTCATATTATTAATATTATTAGGAGAAGAATAAATCTGTAATTTTGCAAGTGAAACATCAAAACATTCTTCACTATGCATGACACTACCAGTCAGGGACTTTTTGACTATTCATATGCCTGGCAAATGGTTAGAGGAAAGTACAGGAAGGCTAATGTTTTTGGAGATAAATAATGGGGTGAAAAAGGAGAAAGCTGGGGGTTGGAGTAAGGGCTTTGACCGTCCTCCCTTATTCAAAGGTGAAATTTATGGCCCAGTACTTCCTACTCTTAAGACTCCCCACGTTGAATTGTAAGTGCCAGGCACCCAGAGACAGTGACCCTGATTAGAAGCTAACAGGGAGGGTTTTCTCCTTCCCATGCAGATGGTCCTGTAACTGGGGAAGGTGCAACACCCCAGAAATCTGCTTAGCTCAGAAGAAGCCAGTATGGAGACCCTAAGGTGTGAGCTGTGGCCTCTCTATACAGCAGGGAGGAAGAGCATGAAAGAGAAGTGTGTGAGACTGGAGGGAGGGAGGGTCAAGGCAAGGCCACACACTCTCCATGGCTATGTGTGAGAGTCCAAGACATCTGCAAAGTTTGTTTGCTGATGAGCATGCTGGGTGACTGACCTGCCCACCCTTCAAATAACTAACACTGGACCAGCCAGAAGAGGAAAACCATGTAGATTATCTCAATATTTGAAAAGGAGAAGAAAAGGTTACTTTCAGGCTCATCTTGCAATTCAGCAATAGGTGAGGATAATTTGTCCTAAATTAGCCATTGATTGGGGGCAATTTAACCGTACCTTAAATAATAAAAAAAATAATGTGACTATTTAAAAACAGATTTTTTTAAATAGGAAATGCATTGTGAAATCAGAAAAGAAAATTGTTATTCCTAAAGCAAGCTACTAAAACTATCTTCTTTTGCAGAGTTAAAGCTCACAATGCAATTGAATTTTGAATGTCACCCACAGAGAATGAGTCCTACAGAGCAAACTTGCAATAAGGGCTATTTAATCAGTCAAATGTGAATGAGTTATCTATGACTTGCCTAACAAATGCAATGAATCAGTAGCCTTGGAATTTCTCAAAGATATTCTCAGCTAAATACTGTATGCAGCAGTGCTGCTTATGAGTGGCTGGACATCTGTGTTTCTTGAACTATTAGTGAGAAGCTTCCATCTCACTTTTTCCATCTCTCTCTAAACAAATGTTTTGAAGTTGATCAAGAAATATATATGTATACTGTATATTTGTTTGTTTACAGAGGCTGCATGGTGGTGCAGTGGTTAGCATTGCTGCCTCTTAGCAAAATTTCCGGAGTGCTATATGCACAGAGTTTACATGTTCTCCCCATGTTTATGTGGTTTTCCTCCTAGGGTTTAATCCCACAGTCCAAAGACATGCTGGTAGGTTATTTGGCTGTAAATTGGCCCTACTGTGAGTGTGTGTATTTGTGTCTGTTTGTGACCTGAGATGGACTGGCATCCATTCCAGGGTGTATCTAGCCTTGCGCCAAATGCTTCCTTGGATGGGCTCTGGGCCACCAAGATCTTGAATTGAATAAGAGCTTATTAAAAGTGATGTGAAATTATATTTGTTTACTTAAGTAATACTGGTACTGGTCTCAATAGCACCATTAGCATAAACAGGTTATTGCAAAGCAGACTTATTCTTAAGTCTTCTTCTTCTTCTTCTTTTTCACAGCCTTAGTCCCAGACTGTCCTGGGGTCAGCTGCTTTGGTTGCTCTTCTCCATTTGTCTCTGTCGAGCACATCTTCCTCACTCACTTCACATACCTCCATATCTTTTCTCACACAATCTATCCATCTCTTTCTAGGCCTGCCTCTTCCTCTGTTACCTTCCACCTCAAATTCCATTACCCTCTTTGTTACTTCCTCAACGTCCCTCCTCATGATATGTCCATACCACCGTAACCTCGCTTCTCGCATCTTCTCAACCACATCCACCACCCTACATCGTCTACGGATTTCTTCATTTCTGATCTTATCCTTCATTGAAATCTGCAGAATCCATCTCAACATCCTCATTTCAGTTCTTCTCATCAAGTTCTCTTCCCTCTTTCCAACTGCCAAGCATTCAGCTCCATATAGTAATACAGGTCTAATCACAGTCTTGTACATTTTGCACTTTAACTTTCTGGGAATTTTCCTGTCACAGATTATTCCAGTTATTTCTCTCCACTTGTTCCATCCAGCTTTCACTCTTTGTTTTACTGCCTCCAGTGTTTCTCCTCCCTTTACCAGTTTTGATCCAAGGTATTTAAAGTCATCAACTTGTTTCAGTTTTCCTCCATTTGTCTCCTCAACATTGGTCATAGTATCTCCTCTTCTCTCCATTACCATTATTTCAGATTTTTCTGCATTCATTTTCAGTCCACCCTTTTCCAGACTCCTCTGCCATTTGAACACTTTCTCCTGTAGTTCTACTTCTGAGTCTGCCATCAGTGCCACATCATCAGCAAAGATGAGTTCCCAAGGCACTTCTGTTCTTACCTCCTCTGTCAGTGTGTCAATAATGTTTATGAAAAGGAAAGGACTTAGTGCTGATCCTTGGTGTACTCCAACTGTGATTTCAAACTCTTTTGTCTCTCCCTGTTGTGTTATCATCTTTGTAGTTGTATCTCTATAGGTTGCTTGAACTAACTTCACCATGCTTTCTGGTACTCCTTTCTTCCTCAAGCACCAATACACCACCTCTCTGGGCACACGGTCATATGCCTTCTCCAAGTCCAGAAAGGCCACATACAGCTTTTTCCCTTTCTCTAGTGTCTTCTCCTGTAACTGTCTCATCACAAAAATGGCATCTGTTGTGCTTTTCCCCGCTGAGAATCCAAATTGTGAGTTGTGGATCCTGATTATCTTCCTGAGTCTCTTGTCCAGAATTTTTTCCAGGATTTTCAATCCATGTTCCAGAAGTTTTATTCCTCTATAGTTTTTACACTCCATTGGGTCTCCTTTCTCCTTGTAGATGGTAACCATACTGCTTTTTGTCCATTCTTCTGGAATTCTCTCTTCCTTTGCAATATTGTTTAGCAATCTCGTCAGCCACTGAATCCCCTCTTCATCGAGGTTCTTAAAGTGTTCTGCTGCTATTCCTGATGGTCCAATTGCTTTGCCCACTTTCATCTCTTTGATAGCTTCTGTCACTTCCTTTACTGAAATTTCTTGGATTGGTCCACACACTACGTCTGCCTCCACTAGGTTCTCCCTCTCATTTTCTACATTTAACAGATTTTTGAAGTACTCCAGCCATCTTTGCTTGATCTGTTCTTGTTTAATCAAGACTCTGCCTTCTCCATCCTTGAGTACCGCCACCCGGATAATATCTTTTTTCTGTCTCGCTCTATGTTTAGCAATCTTGTAGATTTGGTCCTCTCCTTCCTTTGTTTCAAGTTTCTCATACCATTCTTTCCAGGCTCTTTCCTTTGCTCTTGCTACACTTCTTTTTGCTACCTTCTTTAGTCTCTTATATTCTTGTAATTCTCCAGTGCCATCTTTCAGTGCCTTGTATGCTTTTTTCTTTTCCTTCAGTGTTTCCTGAACTTCCATATCCCACCACCACTCTTCATTTTCCCTCGGTCTGCCTCCTCTTGTCTTTCCACAAACCCTGGTAGCAGCCTCTTCTAGGATGTGGCTCATCTCAGTCCACTCTTCTTCAACTGAAGGCTCCTCTGTTTCCTCTGTGTTGTTTTTCATTTCTTTCACCAGCCTGTTGAAATCTACTTTGTTTTCTCTCAGTTTCCACACTTTTGTTCGTGCTGGGTGTTTCCTCTGCCTTATTCTTCGCTCCTTCAATATTGTGATGTCCATCACCAGTAGCCTGTGTTGTCTGGTAACAGCCTCATAGGGCAGGACTTTAGCATCTTGGACTTTCGCTCTATCAATTCTTCTCACTAATATGTAATCTATTTGGGTATCATGGCCTCCACTCCTGTATGTCACCTTTTGCTCATAATTCTTCGTGAACCCTGTGTTCACTGCAAACAATTCAAGAGCTTGGAGTGTTTCTAGTAGCCTTCCTCCTTCTTCATTTCTCTCTCCTAGCCCTCTCTGACCATGTTCATCTGGATAATCTGGGCATTTCTCTCCTAAATGTGCATTGAAGTCTCCTCCAATTACCACCATTTCATTTCCTGGGATTCTGCTAACCACTTCTTCGAGATCTTCCAAAAAGCTATCCTTTTCCTCCTGTGGTCTTCCTACCTGTGGTGCATATACAGAGATGATATTCCATAACCCACTCTCAAAAGCCACCTGTACATTGATAATCCTGTCTGAGTGTCTAACCACCCTCACTATCTTGTCTGCTAGGTCTTTGCACACTATCACACCCACTCCATTCATTTTGGTACTCTTTCCAGCATATAGAATCTTGTATCCCTCTCCTAGGTGTCTTGAGCTGTTTCCTTTCCACTTGGTTTCTTGCACACACAAGATCTCCACTTTTCTCCTTGCCATAGTTTCAACCAATTCTCTCCCTCTCCCTGTCATGGTGCCAACATTCCAACTCCCCACTCTCATTGACTTAACATTCCTTCCAGGCCCCTTCACCTTGTTTCTTTTCTGTAGCCCCCACTCTACAGTTTTCCCCACAGTAGCATAATTTCCATTAGTACCCTGTTGGGACACAGCACTAATGGCGGACGTTGTTAACCCGGGCCCCGGCCGATCCGGTATGTGCTTTGTGTTCTTTGCAACCATGGTTTTGGCAAGATGGTTTTACGTCGGGAATACGGGAATAGACTTATTCTTAAGTACTAGTGGTATATGGTGGAAATGCAGGCTATACTGTAAGTCATGTAGCTTCATGTTTGGAACTGTCTAAGTTGGCCTCTAATTGGCTAAATATTACTGGTTAAACATGGCTATGGAATTGGATTGAGTGTCCTTAACTTGGTACCTGGTGGTCAGTCTTGAATGCCTAAATGCTGTTTTTCTTCCCCACATGACCTGAAAGTCCTGCCATCTGTGTTTTTGGTTTGCATTGCAGACAAAAGTAGAATGGTTTGACTGGGGCAAGTGGTCATATTGAAGATTATCAGTTGATCCATATTCTTTTTGAAGCTAGTAATGTTTTCTAATTTCTTACCATTAAAGTACTGTTATTATGTGTGAGATTATTTAATTAACTTTCTTCTTGTTAAACGCTTTAAGTTTTCTTTACAGCTTTATTTTGAGTTTCTGACAAGAGTTACAAATCGAAATTAAAATTTAGACATTAAGCCATTGTTATAATTTGGAACTTTCACAAACACAACTAACTGAATTAGCAATTCTGAAGGATGATCTTGCAGTTTGTCGTACCCAGATCTCCATCATATAAGGCATTACATCTTATTCCCATATATTTAAATTAAAATGGTGATACCCAAGGCTTTTGTGCTCCAGAAAAAAAAATATTGATTATTTTGAATTATGAATAATGTCAGTGTGTGTCTAAATATAAAATAAAATGTAGTTTTTAACTTATACAAAGTTTGGGAAGCATGCATACATTTTATTAGGAGTTAGAAAAGACTGGTAGTGAATTACAGCTTTCAAAACTGATCTATGAACAGCAGCTTTAGCAATTTCTAAATACCATTTATGGTCTTTAGTATTTCACATATTTCTCAATGCTAGCAACTTCTAATTACCAGTAGTAGCAAGTATAGTAGTTGTAGCAGTAGTAGTATAATACTAGTAATTTATTTTTCCTTGATTTGTCAAAATCTAGATTTTTTCCTAGCTATCCACTGTGTCTCTAAACTATGTTCAATATTCAATTTTCAATGTTCACCTGCTCATTTCAATGTATGTGTATTTTCATTTTATTGAAGATTCATGTCCATATTAAATGTTAGCTGTTTCTTTTTAATGTTTAGTTTTAAACCAATTTAGCTATTACATTTTCTGCACCTGAATAAAAGAACTTGAGCATTGTTTCCACAGGTTACTAAAAAACAACCTACTGGCCTTTTTAACACTTCCTTCAGGTCAGGCTGAATCTTTAGATCTATTTCAGGAGTTTGTGTCAGTTTCCAAAATGTATTCATAGCCAGTTTGGGAAAGCAACATCCCAGAACTATTTTATTTTCCTGTATTGTCCAAATCACCCAATCACCCCACTCAAATGAACTCTGTAGATGAAGGATAGATGAGTTAAGACGGAGCACAAAAAAGGGTCCTGCTACTTCAAACCCACCACGACCCCCACATCTCCAAAACAATAAGGCAACAAATTGCAAGAAAGTGAAAGGCAGCAGTGCCGAGAAAAAGGTAGCTGTAAAAAAAAGTGGGGGGAGAAAGGTAATCCTATTGAGATGTAAGTGAACATAAAGCAGCTATATGTAAATGCAAACGGTGGGCTTGGAGTTTCAGTATTCACTTTGATCTTCCAATCTGAGTTTAATTCTCCTATTTGTAAGGAAATCAAGGCCTATTAGGCTTAATCTCACTTAATAGCATGTACCTCTCCTTTTGTACTCTGCTTTAGGCAGCATCTTCTCTTCCTTGCACACAGCGTCTGGCATTCACACTTCTGTCGTAATCCCTACTTCCAGGGTGGCAATTATTTCAGTGCAGAGTATTTTATTATTATTATTCATGTAATTCTCAGAAGTGTGTGATTGCCACCACTCTCCCACCAGCCATTTAAGGAGGTCTGTTTTTTGGAGGGAACACCACATGAACTCCATTCAGTAGGACACATTTTCTGGGCGTTTGAGCGTATTGTGAAGTGGCTTTAATGAGATCCCGAAACCACCCAACCTTGCATGGCTGATATCAAGAATTTGATTAAAAAAAGAAAAACCTTTTGGACGAAGTAATTACACAACAGGTTTTGATCTTGTTGTTGTAAAATGAATGAGGGGGCAAGAAAAGGACTGTTTCACATTTTCAAAGACTATTCTTAACCCACTCTTATGGATCAAAAGCATATTAGTAATTGCTCCCCTCCACCAACTCAAATCATGCAAACAAAGCTGGTAGAGACCACAGCAAGGGCACTGACTTCCTTCTGATAAGAAAAAATGGCATTCAGGCTCTCTAGCTGTAGTGACTGATATATCTTGGCCACACTGAACATTTCTTCCTCTTATTGGCACTGCTTTTGGAGCAGAATGCAATTTAAAGATACAAAAGATCTGCAGTTGAGATCAGGTCAAAATAAACCGTAGCACAGTAGCACAGGGAGAGAATCTCAATTTTGTGGAAGATTGCATTATAACCAGATTTGAGGAGGATTTTTATTGTAATTCTAATTGCTTGTTTTTATCTGCAGTTACTCACACTGCCTTTAAGTTCCAATATCATTGAACAATCTATGATTTCTTGTTATTAAATTAAATATCTCACAAGGCAGAGAATTTGGATTCTTATGTTTTATTTTTATAATAAAGACAATAAAGCTCCTTCTACATTACAAGATGTGGACCAGACTACAGTACATATAAGCACAAGGGTATTTACATGTTTATACATCATTTATGCTTCAAAGCATGGATAATGAGCATAAAACCATCTTTATGCATTTTGGTGACAAAAGGAATGCTAATAATAATTTGACTTTACTCTTCCTTTCCTACGACCCTATGATCTACATACTTTCCTTGATATTCTACTGTTTTCTTCTTCTGAAAAAAATTCTATAAAATCCACCTTTCTTTAAATACTCATCTTCATGCCCCTGACTCTTTATCCTGACCGGCCTCCCTAAATCTGCAGCTGGTCCTCTTCTTCACTAGCTAACTTTCTCTGTTCATTCCTTTTTTAAGATCTTTCTCCTTGTCTAAACCTCTCGTCGTCACTCCTTTCTCTGCAACTTCTTCTGGCTATTGTGCTGTGTCATCTCCTCACTCTCCTGCCTCTTGTTTCCACCCATTATCCTCCCTTGACCTGAGTAGATAAGCAGGCATGTCAGAACGGCATCATTTTGACCATATTTGCACTTTGATCAATGATCTGACATTATTATTAGAGTGCTACTTCATGCTACTGAGTAGAGGATCAGAATCTCAAGAATGCTTATAAAATACATGCATACATAATTCTATTACATGTTTGCTATTCTGGTATATTACATTATGATCTCTCACCTTATTTCACTTAATTGCAATATTTTTACTTTTTTTTTACTGAATTAAAATTGCTTTGCTGTATATACACTTCTCATTATATCACCATTGTTGTATGAATTATATCAATGTTGTTATACCACTTCAACATTGAAATTTTGCACTAGGTATCTCTTTTCATTTTACAGTAATTGTGTTTCCTATATAAATTGTTTTAATAACAAATTATTATAAATTGGATAAAGGTGTCACCTAAATAATAGTAGTAATATTTAAGAGTAAGAGAACAGTAATAATCATAAACAGATAATGAAATAGCCCCATGACTCTAATACTGTATATACAGAAACTAAAGAAAATATCAATTTCTTATAACAAATGCTGAATTATAATAATGTTTAAATGCTGTTGGTAATATGAATCAATGATGAAAAATATCAGTAGTTTTTATTTCTCACACTCATTTCTATTTTAGTCTTTGCTATGAAACTGTCTTTTTTAACCTTATTTTCACCAAAGACCTGCTCCCTAAGATCATCCTGATTACAGAAACACTGTGCTCTTTTGTCTCTATCTGTGCTCTTTTGTCTCTATCTGTCTGACTGGTCAGCTTTGCTTCAGGGACCAGTGCTGTTCAAAGAGACAGAAAGTATACAACTTTTTTTTAAAAAGGACAAGGAAACATCCACAGGTCCTTAATTGTGCTGAAGTTGCTATTAATTCAAATAAATGACATTACTGTTCTTTATAACAAAGAAAACTAATTAAATAACTTTCTCTCATGAAAATGACATTGATATAATTATCAAAATATACTGGAAGCTTAATTGATGAAAGGACAATCCCAACAGTTCTTGGACAATGGTAAGGAACCAAATCAGTCTCTTCAATCCTATTTCTGTATATTTGTTCTTAGCAACTCAGCAACAGAACTTTAAAAAGGTGGAAACTGAACTCAATTGAATTGTCATATGACCTTTGTATTTAAATCAATGTTCATATGATGACCACAATGGTCACCATTTTGAGTAATAATTTGTTCCTTATATGTTTATTTCCTTATATTTCAGACATAGATTTTTTAAAGTTTTTTGTACATTACATATGTATTGTTATTGTCTGAATGATAATCAAGATGTGTAAATATTAACAAAGTGAAGCCAAATCCATAAAATATGAGCTGATGTTTTTAAAAATAAATATTCTGAAGTACTGTCAAATGATAAATAATGGCTAAATTAAACCTATAAACCTAAGTACTATGTACTTATACAATAATCATGAAAATATAGTTTCCTGATTAGTATTCACAGTATTCCTGTGTAAACATGCATTCCATGCTGTTTTAGAGAATACCCAGATGGCATTTCACAAATGACAGATTGCAGTCATTTACTATTAAATTAACTATTTATTTAGGTTTGAGGTTTTTAGATTTTTTTTCTCATCCATTAAAAAAATAATTGCCTTAACCCAGAAATAGATTATGAATGTATAAAAGACAATTATTAAAAAATATCTTAGTGGAGATATATTTCTTTCATTCTAGATTTAAATTGATCTAATCTCACTAAGTATTAAGTGTTAAACACATTCAGTATTTGTTGAGTTTTCTATTGAAAATGTGTTTTACATTTTAGATCAGTATGCTGTACTTATTAATATTGAATATTTTAGGTGGTGACATAATTGCTTGAAATCAGTTCATATAGTGTACTTATATTTTGTTTCAATTTTCTTTCTGAGGTATAGTATGTCAACAGTTTACAATAAATAAAAATGAATAATGAAAATAAAAATAACCTTAAAGCTTTACTGATCTATTGAGTTAATATACTTAAGAAGCACTATTTGTCCAAAACAAGCCAATTACGAAAGTTTATTTAAAATCAATAATAAAAGTGTTGTGTAATGTCTGAAAGCAATGTTTAAAAGGATGTGTTAAATAAATAAAAGAATTCCTGCTCTTTTTCATGTAACATTTATGTATGTCAATGACTTGCACTTTAGTTTAGCGCTTTCTAAGTTTCTGGGGTATACAGTACAAGTTTGTGATAAAGTTTTGTATTTTAATATTCCACACTTAACCATGATGGCACATTAGTAAATTAATTTCAATGTATTAATTTTAGCATCACCTAGCATTGGTAGATTTATAGTAATATTGACCTCCCCATATATCAGAAAAGGTGGTTATTTCTCTGTTTCCACTATCATTATAACAGATGAAAAGTATTCCAATCTTACTCAAACTGATTATTCCATTGCACCAAATACATTATTGTTGTAATTCTAATTACTTTTATCCTTGTTCTAGAATTTCTGATTACCACATTACCAGTTTAAGATAACTCTATTAAAATCCTGCTGAGATACAAAATGATTTGTAGAACTAAAAAGAAAAAATGTTCTCAATATAAAAAGGGAAAGTCACTGTAAAGACAGGTTCAGTTTTTATTTTTTTCATGTTTTAATGGTAAGGGAAATAACCTGTACTGGCATTTTTTTATGTCAGATAATTAACACTCTATAGTATTTAGGGTTTAGAATAATAATCACTAATAATAATCAATAATCAATAATAATCAATAATCACTAATTTGCACAGGTACTGTTATTTTAGAAAAAAGGCTCTTTTGTTATAATCCCATATATTTTATGTAAATGTATTTAAAAGTTATGTTTTTATAAGGTATTTCTTCAAAGGAAAAAATGAATTTTCATTGTAATAAAAAAATCAGTGCATTACATATTTTAAAAATTATTATTTTTAAGTTTCAGATCACCTTTAAATGCTCCCTTACTTTACAAAAATTGTTAAAACAATGCAATACAATTTTTATGTCTGACAACCACTACTGTTCATAAAAACCAATAATGACAATGTACTAAAAAGTTACATATATTAGCAAATAAAATAAAAGGAAATAGCAATTATGTTAGCAACAACAAAGTATGTTTGTTAATGACAAAGCCACTGATTTCCTTGACAAAATAAAAAAATATCATACATACAGTAACATCTGTATTGTTGATTTAAAATGTCTAAAATAAAAACAAAGCAGCCACAAATATGTGATAACTTTAGATAACATCTTAAGGAAATTGTCTGGTATATATGACTCTTATTTTGGAAACCTGGGACTGGGACTGGTTTGGATGAAACGAGGCAGCCTGCAGATACCACAGGAGCATATTTGACCCCCGTTCGTCCACTGCAGCTGGGGATACTGGTGTTCTTCTGGGGATAGTAGGGGACACTTACTGGCCAGGATGGAATCCGGGGTGAGAAAGAGAGACCCGGGAGCTGTGAAAAGTGGCCATCCTGCTAAAAGCAACCTGGGCACAGGCCCGCTCACCTCCCCAAGCAGCCTCCTCATCTCCTGGAGAGAGGTGCTAAGCAGCAAGATATAGTTCCTTGCCAGAATTAGAGTGGAGATCTTAGAAAGCTTTCGACCTGGGGCTCCATGCTGGTGTGCCGCTGAGTAGGGTGCCATCACCTCTCGAAGTGCATCCATGGCCACATTGAGGTCCTGCATCCTCTTCCTCTCCCTGTTATTGATCTTCCTCCTTAGTTCCTGCTGCTCTTCTGGACTGAACTCCTTGGTGGCTTTAGCATTTCCCTGAAGATAAGTCCTGTTGTTCTGATTCCCAAGTGTATAAGGTCCTCTCAGGTCCTGGCTAGGAATCTGGCCACGGAAAGAGGAGATTAGCCGATCACTGAAGACTGGCTTTGCTGGGCTGCTCATTCTGGAAGTGCTGTTAGCTGGCTTATGAATTCAGTTCCACTTTCTCAGATCTGGTTTTCTCCACTCCTGGAATTTCGATGCTCTCCTCTGGAAACTCTGGAGGGTGCACACCTGCATTCACATGCTTATTACATGGATCCTTCATGTGACAAAAGGCTGGACTTGCTTGTATTTGCCTTTGTTTTTTTTTTATTCTGGCCTGTTTTTACTATGTTGAAGTTGATGAAAAAGCAAAAAGTAAGGAAAGACCAATAAAGAGAAATCTTCATCTATCTTATTAAAAAATGTCTCCTAATTTCCCAGTCAAATGCTCCTGGGAAAGCTATGAATGGTTTCTGAATTGTCTGATCAGATTTCTGAGAATAACATTCTTAGTCCCAGAAATGAGATGCCTAGTAGTATATCAGGGGATGTTGTGTGTACAGGGAACAGGGGGCGGGTAGATGGTGGTGGAGGTGGACAAGGGGAGGAGGAACTCCCACTGATATAAAGATTTCTAAGAAAGGAATGATAAAGTTGCAGCCAATTATCTTTCCTGAAACATCAGCTGAGGTATCTTATTGGCTGACATACTGAACAAGCATTGATAACGTTAAAAAATAACAGCATTGTTCAGCTGCAACCAGCTAACTGCTAGTGTACCAAGAATTAAGGTAACATTTATAATTTTCAAATAATAATCCACCAGAACCTGCATTAACTTCCCATGTGTGTCAAGGTTTTTCACTGTGTTGCAAGCTTAAAAATTTCTTTAGAAGCCAAAAATGATATTATGAAGGAGTGCACAGTTCTACAGGACAGATAGAAATATAGGTTGATATAAGACATCCAGAGCCTTCAAAATTAATGGCACATTTCATTGAAAACATAAAAAATCTAAGATATATTTAAGATGAAAAAATAGAAATAATATCTAGATAGATATGACAGTACGTGCTTTAATTGTGTTTTTTTTTTATTTTAACACCAAGCTGTTTTAGTATTGATTAATTTGGCACATTTCACAATGCTGAAAGACATAATCATCTAAACAGACTTCTAATTCTGCTTTTTGTATGTGTGAAGTCAAAGTTAACTACCACAAACTGTCATTTTGGCTGTTTATATCTATGACAATATGACACACTACAGCATATCTGTGCATTACAAACACTGCAGATTTATTCTCAATATTATGAGTTGTCTATTCTATTCTATTTTGTAATTACTGAATGCTGATACTGTACATAGTTATAATTACATAGTACTGTAATGCTGATACTGTACATAATAATCCCTGTACCCTATAACTGAAAAAAATGTGTGATTGAAGTTATAGTAAGCTCTGATGAATCAGTGAAGAGACAATTTGTTTTCATTTTGCTGATGTACAAATTAAAAGAAAAAGAATTAATTCTCTAGTTCTGGTTGCCTAATACACTTTTGTAAAACCACATGTAACTTGTAGTATTGCTTCAGACCACTTTGTGTTTTGTTTTTATGTCTCTCTTTATCCATTTTCAGAGGTATCAGGTATCAACGAACTGGTGCAAAATCATTGGCACTTTTGAGGGCAAGTGAAAACCTTGTTTTCAGGAAGTGATGGTTGGTTGTCAACAGGTATAAAATGTTTTAAGACTATAGCAATTACAGTATGAATATCTAATCTAATTAAAGAGCCCAAAGAAGAGGTAATCTATAACTATACACTAAATGAATGACAGATTGTTCCAAACAGGAGAGACAACATTGACTACTTATGAGTCAAGTGGGAAAAAATTAGGTGAATAATTATTTTGAATTAAACAAAGAAGCAGGATCAAAAGTAGGTGAAATTTAAAAAGTTTCACTGAGGAAGAGGGTGAAATATAGGATTTTGATGTTTTGGGTAAAAAACATGAAGTGAGTCTTACAGTATTGTTTTTTTCCAGATTTTTCTCTACACACATGAAAAGAAGAAAGCTTGGGGGACAGAAAGCAAAGTGTTTATTGAGAAGCAGGAGAAGAAACCTTTAGAAAGGGGGTGAGTGAAACAAAAGTCTTTCTGGAGCCACTTCCCTGCCAGAAGTCAGTGTCATCCGGCTGGTATTTTGCAGATCCTGAATAGGCCAAATGGAGATAGACAGGAAGGGCAAGGGATAAAAGGAGCCTGGCAGGCTGGCAGCTGGAGAAAACAGGCAGCTACTAACCCAGGATCTGTGGCTAAACTTCCAGCTCCTGTCCCCTTCTGAAAGGGGCCTGAGTGATGAATTAGAGAGTCCATTGGTCAAGTTAGAAAGAAACCATAGTAGCACTGTTTTTTTAATCTCTCTCTGCCTCTGTGGCAGGCTAAAGACACCTGCACCAAAACAGAGGAAGAAAGAGATCAGGAGTGAAGGGGGGGGGGAGTTTTTTTTTTAAAGGGCAGGCCAGATCTATTAAGTGAATAAAGTCAAAGTTCAATATAGCTTGTGGAAAGAGGATGTCAGGCAAAGCATCACAAATAAGTTCAAGGTTTACAGAAAAGCCATGTTTCCAACCTTCTTTATGAGTTTGGAAACATTGTCTCCATTTATTAAAAGATTAAAAGAGTCTTTGTGGAGTCTTAACCAAGACATTTAGTGGAGTAGTTGCTCTTTTGTCAAAAGTGCCTAGGTTTAATAAACCTGCAAAGCTTAAAGGAGTGTGGATTTTCTGTCCCGTATTTTTTTTATTTCACTCTTTCTGTGTACATGCAGATGGTTCTATTTGTGGTCTAACTTACTATAATTCTGTACAAAATTTTAAAATCAAGCATAATTTTTATGTAATCTGATTTTTGTGTTTTCCCAATAGAGTATAAATATTATTTTCCTGCCAGTTTCACTGACATTTTATTTCTCCATCCAGGTAGATTTTTAAATAGATAGAATCCATTTCACAGTTCCTAATTTAGCTTATATGTTAATTCATAGACAGGATTCACAATTTTGGGACTTACAGTAATACATAATAATTCATAATAGTAATTCATAAATAATTTTGTTTTGAAGTAGGAATTATAAAAACAAAGCAAAATTCAATTGTATCTAAATCAGTGCCTGTAATTTTAGATTTTGATTTTTGAATTTGAACAATTTCAGATTTTGAGTTTTAGTACAGCTTACTAGCATGGGCTCCAGCATAGCCATAACCCTGTATTAGATAAAGGGGTTAGAATGATTAGCTGGATGGGTGAGTTTTGAAAACAGACATTTTGGAATTCAGTAGACTTTAAGTAATGACTTAGGAAAAGAAGATTTTTTTACCATATTTACTGAGCAATGTTTAAGACAATGGTGCCTAAAGAAACCCTCAGATTTTTTAGTTAGTGTCTGTTTTTTTTTGTTTGTGGGAATAAGTGTATATGGATTGAATTGCTGGGCAATGAGTGAAACGTATGAAGAGAGTTTATATTATTTTAATTCACTATGTCAGTAAATGGAGAAAAAAAATCACATTTACCATGACTTCCTTGAGCCACATTTATGCAGCAGGGCATTTACTGAAGCATTAGATTGATGGATAGATAGATAAGACTTTATTGATCCCGAAGGGAAATTGATGTGTTACAGCAGTCCAGCCCAAGACAAGCAAAAACAGACATCAGAATAGACAAAAAATTATACAAAAAAAAAAATAAATAATAAAAATAAATACATAGGTTTGTGCAAAATATGATGATCATAGTCACTGTAAAAAAACAATATAATATGTGCAAAATGTGCATAGGTTTATACAGATTGATTGTCCAAAAAGTATAATGGAGCAACATGCTGTCCATAGATGAGCAAATGAAGGGCTAACAGTCCTAGCCTAGAGCAGCGTTATACACCCTGACAGCAGCCGGGAGAAAAGACCTGTGGAAACGTTCCCTTGAACACCTTAGCTGGAGCAGTCTGTTGCTAAAAGTGCTCCGCTGCCGAGTAACAGTCCCATGAAGCGGATGAGAGGTGTTGTTCTGAGTGAACATGAGTGAATTATGAGTGAAGCACTATGTTCAAGATTACAATAGTGATCTCACACTATTTGAATGTACAAGTCTCCAGTCTGGAGCCTGGAACACTACCCTCTACTCCACATGGCGTTTAATTTTAGTAGAAAGTAAACTGCTCTTGAGCTGTTATTTTTTTTTGTTCTTTATATATGTTTAAACAAGGTTTGTTTATTAAAATGTAGCGAATTACAAATTACCACAAAGAAACCCTAAGAACGCACTAGTAATTAAAATGTGAAATCCACTTTTGTTTTAGATTTAAATAAACCATTGCCTATTTCCTTGCAAAAGTTCCTTTTTAAATTTTAACAGGAAGGGATAAGGTATCATGAAGCCATTGCAGATGGCAATCCAAATTCATCTCATATGTCAATTTTAGCTTTTTATTTCATAGCATCATGTGTACACTTGTCTGTTATATATGTATGTAGTTCAAAATACATTTATGTCAATTTAAAATGCATAACTAGCAAATGGCTTGCCCATGACCAATGGTAAAAAGACAGCATTGTCTGAAGAGTTCAAAATAATGCATCAAAAATAATGAGAAAATAGCAGATGTAAATGTCTATATTCCTTTCCTCCAGAAGAAACAGGTGCACATTAACAATAAAATGGCAAGCAATCTTTACTGCAAGGGTCAGGTCAAAGGGAAAAAGAATAATCCTTTCCTTGCTGTCCCTAACTCCGAAATCTATCAACAAGATCCTGACATGGCTCCTGCAAACATATGAGAAGATTACAAGCTGTTAATCAGGTGGAACCAATTGGTAAAGTTCTGCGATTGTAACCCCCTGTAGCCAAGTGTGACAGTTTCTTGAGAGAAGCAGCTTTTGTAAAAGATCGGTCTCTATCTTTCAGCTTTCTGAAATGCTGAAGCTCAGTATGGTTCCAGTTATGGCAGACAGTGTGCTTGTCATGCTTATTTCCATAATTAGAGACTGGAACTTTACACAACTATAGGGTACATTGTACTGGAGCTCTTAGTTTAATACTGTAAATGTACTTAAAGAAAAACAAACAAACAAGGCACTATCAGTAAAATGTTGTTGTTATTTCCTTCTTCTTAGTAGTAGTTTTTCTGCACTATTTTCCACAATATTTTTATAATTCTGTGACTTTAATTTCACCAGATTCATGGGAGCAAATGCAAAAATTGCAAAGTGGAATACAAAAATAACACATCTATGTATGTGGCACTTCCTGCCATCCAACTTTCACTAAGCTTGTGGTTAACCCTGCAAATACAAGGCACAAGGCCGGACTACACTATGGATGGGATGCATGTCTATCAGAAGGCACACATACCACACACACAATTTGTATACAATGTTTATGCTGAATTGTATATACTGTATTTGGACTAATGGAGGAAACTGGAGAACCTATATAAAAACTATACAGGCACAAGAGAACATGCAACCTCCACATGAAAGAACTATCATATTCTAGGGCTTTTAGGCAGCAATGATAACTAGCATGATACCAAAAAGACATATAGTACTACAGTAAATGCTCCTGCTGTAAACAGAGTCAGGAACTCTTTTTTAAAAACAGACTTTAACATTAAAAAATAAAAAAATAAAGTAGAATTTGATTCCAAAAATAAGAAGGCACATTTCCATTGTACTCAAATGATGTTTTTAGACAGCTTCTGATATTTTAACATTTTTTATTGTTTTTATATTTTATGCAACCAGCACTTACAGTAATGTACACTAGCACTTTCTAAAACCAACTTTGAGTAATCTGTGTCAATGATATGATCAAATCTAGAGCCACTGAACATGATAACAATATGTGTCCAACACACAAACTTACTGTAGCTGTCTCTAGAATGTATGAAATTTTCAAAAGTAAAATACATTGAATTAGTATTCAGTGGTGACAATTAAGGCTGCTTAAGTAGGTAATAGAATTTTTAGGAAAGTTCCACAGAAGAAATCTGCTAAAAGTGTAATTTCTGCAAACTTGGTAACAGTTTCAGTACTACGGTATTAATTTCAATATGGCCTCATATTCAAATTTCAAATTTAATTTCAAACAATCTCATGAAATGCCCTTTGTATTAAGGTATTGGCAGAAAATATTCCATACTCCATTTAACAAAATAATCCTGAACAAGTAAAAGTAAAGATGAATAGTCAGGTCACATGCAGAAGGACAAGATAACATGAGTTTGCAGCTGTTTTAAAAATACACCATCTGTCCATGTAATTTTATTCTGCATAGCCAGAGCACCTAAGAGAAGAATTATACATTTGATTAAAAATGAAAAGCAGCCTTTTCAGAGTATGTTGTGATTTTGCTTTTTCTGATAGAGTTTGCATTTAAATCTAAATTTTAAATGCTTTGGTCATTCGTTAGCTCCCAGCCACCATAAGCAGTAAAGTCTTAGTTATTTCTCTGCATCAACATGTTCAATTTCCTAATGGGTCTGTATAACCCTTTTCAGAGGAGCTGACATGTTCTTGTCTTAGTTACAAACAAGTGACTCAATTAACCAAGGCCCATCACTTTCACTGTCTACTGTGCCCATCTCTAGTGTGACAGTGATGGATCTACCTCTGCTAATAGGATCAGCTCCAAAGAATGTTCAAAAACAAAATAGGGACACACGTCTGAGTCCTTTTAAAATGTGCATTTGGTCTGATTCTTTTGTATGGAGTTTACTCAAAGGGGCGGTGCAGGGCAGAAAAGGTGAGGGAATCAAAAAATGATTAATGGTTTCCCAGAAAGAGTGGAAATCAGATGAGAGCTTCAAAAAAAGAAAGGTGTCTTGGCAGTATTTTAAAGAGATTGGCAGGGCTTTTAATTCACACAGAATCTACCAGCTAGGGTGGTGCTCACACACTGGGAAGGAGTACAATGGAGTAGGGTGACTCTTCCATGGGGGTTTCAGCTCTAGATGACATTGATGTTGAATGAGAAATGGGGAGCTACCTAGAGCTTGTGCTCCCAGCTCCATGTCATTCAGCAAAGGAGCTGAAAATAATTCTCAGGAGTTTGTCAAGACATCTTCAACAAGTGAAGATAAATTACACCAGAAAACTTCAAGACAAACACAAGAATGGCAGTGAAAGAGAAGGAAGTGGCCCTCGCCTACTCATCAATCTTCACTGTGCCAAACTTGACTTCACTTTGCCAGACTTGACAGTCTCTTCAGGGCCTGAGTATAAGTGTATGTGTCACTTCACTGTATGCATAAAACTATGAATGCATAAATGTCTGTGGATCATTTTCTTTGTCACATTAATGCAATAAGACAGT
This sequence comes from Lepisosteus platostomus, assembly GCF_059453375.1. Taxonomy (NCBI): domain Eukaryota; kingdom Metazoa; phylum Chordata; class Actinopteri; order Semionotiformes; family Lepisosteidae; genus Lepisosteus; species Lepisosteus platostomus. The sequence goes on along the minus strand of NC_142612.1, from coordinate 47,302,338 downwards.
GACTCTTGCCCCTCACGTCAATTCAGTCAAAAAATATATTTTAATCTTTTTCTCAATGATGTTTTTATTATTATATTTGGAGCTTGTCTAGTGTCAGTCAACATGGTTCAGAGCCACAACATTAATGAGATGTACATCTTTTTTACACTGCTTGCCAACATTTCAAATGGCACAGTTAAGGCATTAAATGGGTCACCAGACTATGCTTACAGGCACTCTGTCAATAATAATGTGAACAAATAAACTTTGAACCACCTAGCCCCTGTCAGGCACTGCCAAAAAAGTACAATCCCTTGGAAAGGTTATGATGAGGAGCTGTATCATCACAAGAGTAGCATATAGAGAATAATTCCACACACTACTACAGTAAGTAAAATAAAATAAGAAGGCCTTTTTTGAGAAAGCCTTGGAGTCTTTTCATATACCCAAGGAACACAACCAAAACATGCCTATTCTCTTTCATTTTGCTTTTTAGTGTGAAATTAAGTTAACATCCTAGGAAGATCCCATCAAATAAACAGGATATTCTATATGTAAAATTAAAGCTCCTCAGTACCATTGAAGCAGCAGCTGTAAGTAAAGATAAAAAGGTAATATAAATTAGAACCCTTGGCAATATAAGAAATCCTCACCTGTAGGTGGTTTGTTGCTTTTTTTAAACTTTGTGACGTAGCATTTAATCTGTCTTGTTTTAGAGTTGGCTATTTTTCATTTGTAGTCCCACATTCCTTCCACTCTTCCCTCAGAGAAGAAAGAATATCTTGTGCTTATGTCTGTTCAAGACCAAGCATCTTAATTATTTCTTTCCTGTTTCCTTTAAGCTGCTCATCCCTTTTTAGCTTTATTAGGCAAATTCATTTGGCCCAGGGGCTGAAAGCTCAGCTTTGTTACTTATCTCCTTCTGAGCTGATAGAAAGAACATTTGTTTGGTGTCAAATGCAACCTATTGATTGCTGTGTTGATTTACAATGATTTTTAACTGCACAACAGTATACTCCTCTTTCTCTGGGGCTACATAAGTCTTTTTGTTTTATCTTCCACAACCTGAATAGATAGTTTGGTCCAAATACTCACAAAGATCTTCATAACTAGGTAAGAGACCATGTGGAGATTTTGACAAAGCTACATTACACATTTTAATATTCCATATAATTTCTTTCCAGACCCTCGGAAAAAAGCATGACATTTATTTTATGCTCATGCAAACAAATTCTAAAATGAGAAATCTTAATTTCTCCACTTAAAGAACTATTATATTCTCCTGGGGGACTGTGATCCATCCTGCCAATCCAGATTTTTATAATAGGCTACAGAACTAAAGGGTGACAGTAGAGCAGTGGCTAGCATTGCTTAGTCCCTGGATTTAATTCCAGACAGGGTGTTACATGCATGGAGTTTGTATGTTCTTCCTGTGTTCACATGGGTTTATGCCAGGTGCTCCTATTTCACCCCACAGTCCAAAAACATACAGGTCGTTTAATTGGCTTCTGAGAAAATTGTCTCTATGTGTGAGTGTGTGTGTGTGTGTGTGTTTGTGTTTTTGTATCTGTCCGGTGGTGGACTAGCATCCTATCCAGGATACCCTGCCTTGCACCCACTGCTTGCTGTGGCTCCCCCGCAACCATGAATTTTAAGAAGCTGTTAGAAGATGTATGGATGGAATATAGAAAAACATTGTTTTAAGCAAGTCAACCTCAGTGTGGAAAAATTTAATGTTTCTGTGCACTTTAGAATTAATTCTGCTTCTGCCATCATCAGCTACATTATCAATAATGACCAGTGAGCCAGTTCTAGAGGCAATTAATCCCAAACCATGACACTTCACCATGTTTCACAGATGATGTAACTTGCCTTGGATCATTTGCAGTTCCTTTCTTTCTCCACACTTTGCCTTTCTGTTACGTACAGTAGATAAAAGTTCATCTTTGTCTCATCTATCCATAAAACTTTATTTCAGAACTGCTGTGGCTAACCTTTGTACTTCTTTATAAATGTTAATCTGCTCTTTCTGTTTTTAGTGGTAATGAGAGGTTTGCATCTTGCAGTGTAGCCCTTGTAAATCTCCCATTGGAGTCTTCTGCATTCAGTGAATTGAGATGCTTGTCCTGTGGATATTGTCTGCAATTTCGTTGGCGGTTATTTTAGGTTTTTCTTCACAGTTTTAATATTTTATCTGTAAGCAATTGCTGTTATTTCCCTTAAAAGACCTAGTCTTCTCCGTCAGTGCTTTATTACTTTTTAAAGACATTCCATTTTGTGCAATGCCCAATTTCTCTCCAGTAGTTCTAATTAGAATATTTTTCACTCTCATCTTCTCAATTTGTTGAGTAACACTTTAGTCTTCATCTTGGATTATGTCTTCTAAGTCAAGAGACGGACCCAAAAAGTAAATTCCAAAGGCTGGAACCAAGACTATACATTCACAGCTCTTTATATTGCAACATAGAACATTTTAACAATCTGAAGCACCTGACAGACATTTGTCCCAAATACTTTTGTCCCAGATATGGACAAGAACTTCTAAGCCAATTCCCCAATAATGTAAGTGATGCTGTCTTTTGAGATATTGAACCAAGGTCCTGACTACTTGGTTGTTAAAGATCCCATGACATTATATAAAAGAGAAGGAATCTGAACGTCTGTGTGCTGGATTAATGCCACTTTCAATTTTTAATCTTCTGGCATCCATGAACTTCTCTCTTAATTCAATTTTTCACTTCTCTACTGGATATGTTGTGCTATGGGGTTTCTGTAGAATAATGTCTGCCAGAAAAGTAGAGATGAGTGCTGCACTTTAGTTATGGACAAGGTGTGTCTGCAAAGCTTTTGGATCCCTTAAAATGAAAACAAGACATAAATACATGAAATAATTATTATTTAGAAATATATTTTTGTATAAAGGTTACTAAAGCTAAATTGTATGGCTTTAGTTTGGCTCAAACAATGAAGAGATCTTCATGTTGACTAATCTGGGGTTCAATTTACCAATCTGTAGTCTTGAAAACATAATAAAACATTGCCATGAAATGAAAGATGATGTCTAATAGACAAAGAAGCCACATGGACCAACAAATGTTTTTTTTTTTTATTTTGGATGCTAAATTGAAACAAAGCTGACAGTAGTGAATCCCAAGTAAAGTAAATGTTATAACCCTAATTAACTGCAGTCATTAGAAAAAAAATCACACTAAAATAAATATTACCTTCTTATTGAATTTGTATTTTAAAAACACAGCATACTTCTATGTATGAACTACTGTTACAGTATATGAACAGTATACTGCTTTATGTAATAATGTTCAGTTTTTTTATCTGTGAATTCACAATAGCTTCTTTCCCCATAAATCTCTCTCTACTAATCAAAGTAACAATCTTAATCAGATCTCAAAGGCTACTTGAGGAAAACAATTTAGCTATTGATATCTTGACTTTGAAGTGAAACTTGGATTCAGCAGTTATTGACTTTTGCAGTGTTGCTCAATTGTATAGTTTGAGAATGCTTTTCAAAACTAAACTGCGTAAGGTACATTTACAGTTTTTAGCTTATAGCTTATGGTTCAGAAATATACCAAAATATTAAAAATTATAGTATTGATTTTTTAAGAGTTGTTGTGTCACAATATTAAATTGCCAAAATATCCACAATGGAACAGACTGGTTAATCAAAACAGAAGGGTATACATTTAGGAAACTAGGAACAAGTACTGGTTGAAGTAGGCTTCTTTATTGTGGGTCACCAATGAGATGTTTTCAGTGATGTTTATTGGCACAAAGATGAGGAGTGACAGACAGGAGTGATAACACTGGCAGACCATATGGGGCATCCCCATCTGATCCACCTTTGCAATTTGATAGCTCCTAAATATGTATTCTGCTGTCAAAAAAATTTAATCACAATTCATCAGAGACCTCTTGCCCTGGTGTCGGGCATATGGAAAAATCAAAGCTGTTATGTTTTGAGTGTCTTAAGCTAACAGAGCGGGAGAGAGTGCTGGACACAGAAATAGCTAATTGCATTTAGAAGTAAATGGAAAGGTATGATGAGGTAGTGTTGCAGGCAGACGGGTGGGCTTAACATCTGTTAGTAGAATACTTGGTCTGGGACCCAAGTTTGGCTAATCTTTGGATTGGACTCAGACCCACAATGTAAAAGGATTTTGCAGTAGGTCAAATTATGTTACTTTTATGTTTATTTTTATGTTTATCCTACTCGGATAATAAATTATACTGTAAATGTTTTATTTTTTACCTTGGGTAAAAAAATTACAAAGGTCCAAAGTCTAATGCTGTGTGTTTTTCTATTATTATGTGTAATCATGCACAATATTCTTATGATAAGTCATATTGATGTAGACTAAATATGTCCATAGATGATCTATATTTTAAGGTATAAACACTAAGCCTTTATTCTAAATGTTTAGATGTGAAAAGATTACTCTTCAGCTTCAGACAAACATTACTGATCTTCTCTTGGGTGGGATAAGAGTATCAAACTCAAGAATGGTCAATGCACTTTAGTTTTGTGGACACGTTCTATCAAAGTCTTTCACTTGACAAGTCCATAATATGCTGCCTTGTGATTAATACCCATTTGATATACCCCCACACTCACTTTGAAGCTAAATCCCATCCTTACCACATAGTCTTTTATTAGGCCTTAGATCTATGTCATGAATATCCAAAGGTCTCTTACTTCATAGGATTATCCTTCTTTGTAAGCAGCTTTGCAAAACATTTGCAAAAAATGCATCCCTTTCTCTCACACCCTCTCTGTGTCTCTCACAGACACACTGGTCTGTTACCTCTCTGAATATATTGCAGGCAGGTGACACATCCACTGGTAAAACAATGTCCATGTTAAACACATGTCTGTTCAGGATCTTTCAAAGGACTGAAAGCAAAGATACAATTTTTTTCAATTGCAACCTTTTAGTCAATGACTATGTAATGATTGTCTTTGACAGCTTCAAATAGTGGTATTTTCTTTAATTGTTAGTGTTAGGTAGAGACACAAAACACACTTAAGCCGACAAATTATAACCCAGAGACAAAAAGTGAAATATGTTAAAATCACAACCTAATTTTCATAGAACTCAAGTGTATCCTACTCTACTGAACATAACACATAAAACATACAGTCTTGATTGTGCAATTTTATTTCCCATCAACCACCTTCTTCGGGTGTCAGCCAAAACATTGTGTTTCTTTTCTTCTCTTTTCAACATGGAATAAACCTTTATTTGTTCCTATATAAATCCAATATTTTTTTTCAGAGACTGGACATGGGAATATTTATGCAATAGTTGTACAAATAAAAAAGTAAAAAACGGTGCTTGATAAATTGATCAAAATATTTTGTTATATTAATGGCATATTATGGTATTTTAAGTATCCACACCCATTTGCTTCCTGAGTGTTACAACAGTTCTTTGTTTCTTCTTGGGTATCACCAACTGTGAGGAATTTTGTGAGTTCTTTAAAGATATTATCTTTTGTTAACAAAGTACATCATGCTTTTTGAGAGGGGTGTTCATCTGTGGTTTGTTTGGAGACTTTAGTTTTCATGTATGTTCATCTGAAAAGAAGTCCCCAGATACTCATGAATATTCAACTGTCTTTAAACAACTGATTACCTCCACGAAAGGAGATTTTGTGATCAATGGCCAAATTGTTAGACGATAACAAGGAATGCTGTTTCATCATTTTCAAAGAAGAAAATAATTTTAATTCATACATATTCACAGTGATTACATTCATAATTATTTGGAGAGTCTATTTAACGTGTGAGGGGTAAGGAGAAAAACAATCAGCAGAATCTATTGTTTTTATACTGCTGAGTGTTTTGTTTAATTAAAGAGATTATGAAAATTCTAATAATATTACAATAGTGATATTTCCTAGTAAAAGGCAGTTGTAGATCATGAAATTTAAAAAGCCTGAGCTCATTAAGTATAACTAAATGAGGTAGGGTGTGTGAGAGGGAGTTAATTAATGCTGAAATGTAATACCTTGTAATTCTTAACCCTTTGAGGACTTATTATCCCAGACAGCAAATGACCTCATAATAAGAAAAAATCTAAACCTAATGGTGAAACAGATGGGTGTATACAGAATAGGATAATTTTTCAGGAAAATTAAATCTTTGAATTTTTGTTGTTTTTTTTTCCGTTTGTGTTACTAGATGACTAGTTTGAGCAAATACTGACATATTTCTTTAAAGGCACACACATACTGTACATTTCCTCTAAATGGTGAAAACCTGGAGAAAGGGAAAAAAAAAACTATTTCAAGTGAGAAATTACATTAAATAAGAAAAGTCGATTAATTTAATTATTTTTAAAAGTTTTAAACCCATTTTTATGGCTGATTTCAAAGTTTAAATTGTGAGCCTTTGACCAAAGGAAAGGCATAGAAGACACATATTAAACAAAAGTACACACAGCAAATCTGATGCCAGGACTGTCAGGCAGCAAAGACCTGTACATAATATTTCACTGCAAACTTTGCACATACTGCATTAATAATGTTTTGACTCTTTGTTGTTAAAATAATGTTTGCAATTGAGAGCAAAAATTATTTTTCTTGCTTTTCATTAAATAAATACTGGGACAAACTACCAATGTAAGATATTTCTGTGTTGTACAATTTCTATTGTGTCCCTGCTTCAGGAAAAAGGAAAGCCTCAGAATATCAATGGAGTATACACAGACTGATTGGATTAAAAAAGAAAAACATTTGCTAAACAAGAAGTGTTCAAAAACCTCTCATACTCATCAATTTTCTAACCACTTCATCTAATTCAGTCACCTATCCCAGCAGGCAAATCGCAGTAGACAGGGTACACTCTTGTTGGGACATCTACAGGCACAAACACAGACACGAACACACTCACATGAGGTACAGTTTTCCTAGAAGCCAATTAACCTACTATTATGTCTGTGGACTGTGGGAGGAAAGTGGAGCACCTGGGAAAAATGGGCAGAACACATAAAATCCACACCGATAGAACCCCAGGTCCAGAACTCAATCCAAGGCTCAGTGCTGCAAGGCAACAATGCTTAACCACCATGCTGCTCCAGATTACAGTATATCAAAGGAAAATACAATAAAAACATCAGAAAACCAATTCCAATTCTATCAAGAAGAAACAATTAAGAAGTAAAAATTAATAAGAATTGTAATAATTCATAGATGAGCACACAACACATCTTTGATAGTGATCTAATATATTAGTACCTTTAACAAACAGGGGTGAGTTTCCCGAAAAAGATGAATCTTAGAGACTAATGAGCAACTTTACGATGTACATACATAATGTATGTGCTACTTTTACGTGCGTTTCCCAAAGCCTTTCTTAATCATTTTACGAGCGAGTATAAAGTACTTCTTTGTAAACCCCACCCCTGAAGTCACTTAGCAAAAAGCATCACAAGTCGAATGAAAAACAATCGTTTGACAATACTTTCATTATATGGTGTCGGTTTTGGTCCTTCAGTGGGATGAAATAAAGTTGTGAAAAGGAATATGAAGTAAACATGACATCATAATTTAACAACCAATTAAGTGAAAGCGTATAGATAGGCACAAAATGGGACTAAGAGAAATTGCTTCTAAGAGAAAAGAAAATAAATGACTGACATGCTTTAAAACAAAACCATGATTTACAGCGTTGACAGTGTATGCGTCCTGCACAACGTCTTTGATTTAAAGCAAGATTTTTTTGGTGCGCTGCCATTGTTAAGAATCACAATATTTCATGAGAAAATACTGTTGTTATTTATAGTTATTGGGTGTATTGGAACTCCATTTTAAATGGTCTTATTAACATGACATCTGGAAAAATTAACTACTAAGCTTGCCATGTGTCACTCAACAAATACAGGACCTACTGTATAATCAAATTATGGATTGGGGTTCTCTGGGCATGTGCCTTCGCTGCTCCCATACAACTACAAGTAGAGGAGAAAATACAGATAAAAGAAAGAAAACATAAACAGAACAAAAAAAAAAACAATTAACTGCCAGTGGTAATTAAGTAAATATTTCCAAATTTCCTCTTACATAGTACAACAAAATATCAAAATCCTTAATATAAAAATGATGTGAATTTAATGTGCTCTGTCTAGCGATCTCTGTTACTAAGGTTGGTGCAAGAGGTACAGTTTAAGAAGCACTTAGTGATTAACGAGAGGGTCGGGGAGCACATAGATTACGAAGGATTTAACGTGCTACTTTAATTACGATGGATTTTGGGAAACACTCGTAAAGTAACGATAGATCTTATCGTTAGATCAAGTTTACAATGTTCTTAGCACTACGATGCTTTCAGGAAACTCATCCCAGTTCAGTACACCAGAAATAAATGTGACCAAAACTAAAGAGCTTCTTTTCAATGTTAAAATCATTATGTTTTAACACAATGTGGGCAAACTTTTCAGACAGTAGTATTTAATAGTCAGTCCGTAGAGGTTGCAGAGAGTTTTAAAAATCTGGGAACACACACTGATAAAAGGTTAAGTTACACTGAGAATACAGAAAATATTTTAAAGAAAGCAAATCAAAGGCTGTTTTTAAATCGAAGACATTAAAGATGTTAGTCAAAATGTCTTACAGATGGCTTATACAAAGCCTTATTGAGAGTATCTTGGCATGTTAATATTATTGTTAATAATATTGGACTGTTACTTTGTCTAACAACTCCCAAGTGGTTGTGTTTGCTCTACCGTCTCTAAACATTCCCTCCATATAATATCAAGTAACTAAAAGTTAATGAAAATGTTTAGCATTCACACAAGGTCTTTGTTTACACTCTACTTTAGACAGGGACAGGTCTGTCAGGTCTCCTCCAAACAATTGTCTCCCTGACACAGCAGTGTCCACACAGAGTGAAGGGGATACAAACAGATTGTGTAACTCAAGTAGCCTGAGGGGGATCACCACCACTCTCTCACAAACCCAAAACGTCTTTACACAAACCATCCTTCGATTATAAAACCCTAGGCCACTCAGACTGAGTGCACCCTAAACACAAGAGCTATGATATCGGGGTTTATTGTAATGCACTGACATCCCTCACCAACACCTCTACATGACAGTTTTGTCAGTTTAGGACTGAACATTGAACTCCAACAACCATACACAGTTTATTTTCCAAGTTTTAAACTTTAATGTCTGCTAAGCAAGAATAAAGACACTTCATCTTCATCATAAATCATACAGAGTAAAAGACATCAACAACGTTTCAAAAAATAAAGTTTAACCTGCATCCAGCTTTAGCACACAAAAAGCAATTTCCATTTATATGTATCTATAGGGTTAAGGAGAATACCTTAGCTGAAAGACTAAAGTCCAGTTGTTAGCCATGAACCCCAGCTTCTCTCACCCTGAGGTAAGTAAAGTGCACTGTGACTCAGTAGCACTCCAGAAGAAATCAAACAACATGAATTGGATATGCTTGAAGAAAATCAGTAAGAAATCTAGGCATATTAATCTATGCCATAGGCCAGAAGAAGCTACCTGCTCCACCAAGGTTTGACCTTTTCTTTTACCAATATCCCTGCTTCTGAACAATGCTGTCATCAAGGTAAACTCCCAGGTACAGGAGTCCACCACTGATCTACTGTTATCCACCCTTCCAGTCCCCTATAAGCAAAGCACTGCTCTTCTCCTAGTTTATTTTAACTGAAGATAATTCTTCAAAGATCTTTTGGCAGTTAGTTAACTGGTCTACATCTGCTTGTTATGTAACCAAAAGTGCAACATTGTTAGCATCAACTCTATCTTCACAGGTTCTCTGCAACACTAAGAAAAAAAAACAACCCTGTCAGAATTATCCTCACCTCAAGCACCCTTTTGAAACACACAAACCACAATTAACTTTCCAGAAATGGTCACCATAAAGCATAAAACAACCCAATAAAGGCAGACCCAAATCCAAAGGAAATCTAAGGTAGTTTTGATTGTAGTGATTTAGGGGTTTCAATTTACTGAAAGAATCAGAAATTGTAACAGTAAATTATTAGAGTACTTGATGACTTTTAGGAATCAAACATAATAATTGACGGTCTCACACAAAGATTCTAAGTATACAATATACAATTTATCTATATAACACCAAATATATGCATGAGAAATGTTATAGACTATCTGTAAAATGACATGAAAAGCTAATCATTTACTCAGAGATTTTAAAGATTGGAGTTAATAACTTCTTATGGTCTACCTCATAGGTTTTATTAGTCATTTATTCTCGGATACAAGTAAATATGCATTTCATATTGTAAACTAAACTTGTTTGGAATAAGAGTTCACGTTTCGAAAATTAGAATTTGAATAAAGTTTTATACTCAAACATGTGTTGGCCGAACATCCTTGATGATATTAAACCTCCTCCTGAGAAGATAGAGCTGATTGGATTGGTAGCTTCTTGAAGATAGAGCTGATTTGAATCGACAGCTGCTTGGTCTTTCCTGGGAGTGTCCTGGGTGCAGAGAGAGAAGAATAGCTAAAAAATAGCTAGCTCTCTGCCAGAAGTTAGCATGGCTGAAATTTGGTATTCAAAAAGCCTGTGTGCAGTTTTCTTTATGGGTCTGGCTGCAAGTTATACAGACAGGGGGAACTCAGTTTGTCCAGGCTATGCTGCATATGAATTGCTTGATACTGAATATGCTCGGATATTCAGGATGTTGACATAAAAGAGTCCAACTGTCTTATTCTGTTGAAAATATCAGTGAAAATAAGAGTGGATTTGTGAACACAACATTTGTTCAGTTGCAGAAAGAATAAGGCAGAATTCTCTACTTTACTGACTCACTCTCTTGGCCTGGAGAAACCTTAAGCCCTGACTCAAACTGCTTACATGGGTGGAAAAGTTAGATGGCCAGTTTAGATGGAGAGAGAAGAGAAGCCAGTGAGTTAACCAACAAAAATGAGTTGTGTGTTAGCTTTTAAAATACAAGATCACAAGTCGGTGATTGGTTTGAATGTTGTCAGGTATATGTCACATCCGCCGCTAATCGGAATCCTCCTCACAAACGGTCTCGTCCCAATTAAGCACCAGCTGGAGGCAATCTCTGCAAACACTGCCGATCTATCCCTTCATCCAATCTGAGCACCTCACTTATTAACACACCCTCTACTTCCAGACTTACTTAAGCCTTCTCTATTTCACTGAACACTGCTCGGTATTGTTAGCTTCTTCAGAACTCTTTGCCACGCATTACTTACTTCTTCTTGCCTTTTTGGATACTCAAACCCAGATCTTACCTTTTGACTTCAATCTCGTCAAGCACTTTGGATTTGTCTGCCTTTCTCCGTTTGGATAACCTTTGGTATTAAACCCGGAATTCACCCTCGACTACGTCTCTGCATAACGTTTTGGATTAATCAGAAATCTCTCCTAACTCCGCTCCCCAACTCCTCGTAGGGTTCTTCACTTGAACAACAACGCAGCTTGTTAAAGTATAGTTCTGGTACCCATCTTGTAGTTCCCTTATTGGTGCATCATACTTGGGATGATGAACAGTGATCTTTAACCTCTGGTCTTAGGAAGAAACAGACTACAGACTTGATAAACCCCATCTGCACTATACAGTAAATCGTTAAATGGTTCAGCATTGGATTACGATGTCACTTATCAGAGAGGTCTCTTTAGCCACATTCATAAGCACTTAAACAGAGAGGCACCAAGTTGCTTGGTCAAGGCGACTCCAATATTATTAGAAATCTTTAATAACACTTAATTCTAAGTAAAATAATATACCTTGCTACTATTCTGTCAAAAGCCTAATGTAAGACTCACCTGAATGTAAACATTTTACAGGGTGGAAATATTTAAGATTAAAATTGCCTATAGCTTATATTGTAAATATTCATGAATATTGCTAAAGAGAGCTCTCTGATAAGTGATGTCGTAATCCAATACCGAACCATTTAACGATGGTAACAAACAGTGGCAATGTACAATGTAAAGTTTAATATTAGAAATTGATAAATGTACAGTGATATTAAGATGATTAATTTGGAAGGTTGTACACATCATGTTTTAGTCTGATTTAATATTATTGGATGCTAGTTACACATAATTAGCTAATGTGGACATGAATAGACGACAGAGACCATGGCTGAACCATAATAGGATAAATTACTATTTTGATATGACCATTTGTTCTGTTATTTAAATTATAAATAAATAATGATGCAGATAAGAATAGTAGTACCTTTTAGTAGCATTTTGAAGACAAATAATATCGTTTAAAAAAAACACCCCACTACCACCTCAAATGTAAAATCCTGGCTGTGTCACTGTATCCAATCCAACAGCCCTAGTGTAATGGCTGAGTGTAAGGGCTGACCAGCTCAATGGCATTCACCTCAGGCAGTTGAGGTAGACTCTGAAAAAAATACTATAACAACAAGACTCCACAGCATCCACCATACACAATTCATTGTCATTGTCAGAGGTAATACCTCAACACCTGCAAGCTTCTGGTATTGAACCATCTTACACTTGGACTTTGCTGCCCAAGCCTTAAAGAGTAGGTGTATTCATTTCCATAATATTTTAAAACATGCCTTCACCAGCAACACTTGCATGTTTGTGTCTCACAGATTCCCCAACCCCATTAACTTCAGGCTGTCCATCAGAACATCTTTCTGCCTTCCATGGCACACTGATACTCAAGGATATGCATCTCTAGCTCTTCTATGGTCTTATGTATCAGTAACATTTTGAGTATATTTTTGATTAATTGAAGGAGTATATACAGTATATAATTGTTTTCCCACCACTGCAATAAGTTACAGTGGTGTGAAAAAGTGTTTGCCCCCTTCCTGATTTCTTATTTTTTTGCATGTTTGTCACACTGAAATGTTTCAGATCATCAAACAAATTGAAATATTAGACAAAGATAACACAGGTAAACACAAAATGCAGTTTTTAAATGAAGGTTTTTATTATTAAGGGGAAAAAAAATCCAAACCTACATGGCCCTGTGTGAAAAAGTGATTGCCCCCTAAACCTAATAACTGGTTGGGCCACCCTTAGCAGCAACAACTGCAATCAAGCATTTGCGATAACTGGCAATGAGTCTTTTTCAGCGCTATGGAGGAATTTTGGCCCACTCATCTTTGCAGAATTGTTGTAATTCAGCCACATTGGAGGGTTTTTGAGCCCACTTTTTTAAGGTCATGCCACAACATCTCAATCGGATTCAGGTCAGGACTTTGACTAGGCCAATCCAAAGTCTTCATTTTGTTTTTCTTAAGCCATTCAGAGGTGGACTTGCTGGTGTGTTTTGGATCATTGTCCTGCTGCAGAACCCAAGTGCGCTTCAGCTTGAGGTCACGAACAGATGGCCAGACATTCTCCTTCAGGATTTTTTGGTAGACAGCAGAATTCATGGTTTCATTTACCACAGCAAGTCTTCCAGGTCCTGAAGCAGCAAAACAGCCCCAGACCATCACAATACCACCACCATATTTTACTGTTGGTATGATGTTCCTTTTCTGAAATGTTGTGTTACTTTTACGCCAGATGTAATGGGACCCACACCTTCCAAAAAGTTCAACTTTTGTCTCGTCAGTCCACAGAGTATTTTCCCAAAAGTCTTGGGGATCATCAAGATGTTTTCTGGCAAAACTGAGACGAGCCTTTATGTTCTTTTTGCTCAGCAGTGGTTTTTGTCTTGGAACAAAACTCAGGAACTCAGCCATGCAGGCCATTTTTGCCCAGTCTCTTTCTTATGGTGGAGTCATGAACATTGCCTTAACTGAGGCAAGTGAAGCCTGCAGTTCTTTGGATGTTGTTGTGGGGTTTATTGTGACCTCTTGGATGAGTCGTCACTGCGCTCTTGGGGTAATTTTGGTCGGCCGGCCACTCCTGGGAAGGTTCACCACTGTTCCATGTTTTCGCCATTTGTGGATAACGGCTCTCACTGTGGTTTGCTGGAGTCCCAAAGCTTTAGAAATGGCTTTATAACCTTTTCCAGACTGATAAATCTCAATTACTCTGTTTCTCATTTGTTCCTGAATTTCTTTGGATCGCAGCATGATGTCTTGCTTTTGAAGATCTTTTGGTCTACTTCACTTTGTCAGGCAGGTCCTATTTAAGTGATTTCTTGATTGAGAACAGGTGTGGCAGTAATCAGGCCTGGGTGTGGCTAGAGAAATTGAACTCAGCTTTCCAGATGTGATAAACCACAGTTGATTTATGTTTTAACAGGGGGGGGGGGGCAATCACTTTTTCACACAGGGCCATGTAGGTTTGGATTTTTTTTCCCTTAATAATAAAACCTTCATTTAAAAACTGCATTTTGTGTTTAATTGTGTTATCGTTGTCTAATATTTCAATTTGTTTGATGATCTGAAACATTTCAGTGTGACAAACATGCAAAAAAATAAGAAATCAGGAAGGGGGCAAACACTTTTTCACACCACTATAAGTAAATCTTCTTAACTCCCCATTTTCCCAAATGCAGTTCTTTATTCAATTCAATTCAATTTATTTTTATATAGTGCCATTCACAACATGTTGCCCCAGAGTGCTTAATAATGCAAGTAAACATACATTTTATGAATACAGAACAGAAAAGACCAGAAGACAACGGAGTAGAGGAACCAAAAACCCCTTAGTAAGGAGAAAAAAAACCTCTAGGGGTCCAAGGTCAACTGGCTGTCCAACCCCTTTGGGCATGCTAACATTATATAATTAAAAAAATAAAATAAATGAATGAGGGTATTAATCCATCCATCATATCTTCTGTATGTCAGTACTCCATGCAGATCTTTGTAGACCAGCAAAATCCTCCTAAACGATAGCTATATCCACAATATCCCTTTTGGATCCATGGCAGTGATGCACCATCAACTCAGATGGTGCCCACCCAAGGGCACCATCCTGACATGTGGGGAAGAGAATAGGATAGTTTTGTCAGAACAGATGTATCTACCTGGTGGGACACAATGGCATGTACAGCAGCACCAGCAGCAGGCTATAATGTAAGGTGTGAGTAGGCTAGGCTGAAGTAATAGGTCTTCAGTCTGGATTTGAATACTGAGATTGATTCAGCATACTGAATATGAGGTGGGAGACTATTCCATAAACTAGGGGCCATGTAACTAAAGGCTTTACTGCCAACTGTTTTTTTTTTAATTAATGCGTGGAATATGAAGAAGACCTGCATTCTGTGAACTAAGCAGGCGACTTGGATGGTATACATTAATACATTCCATTAGATAGACAGGTGCCTGACCTCTGAGAGCCTTGTAAGTAATTAGAAGGATTTTGAAGTCCACCCTGTACCTGACAGGAAGCCAATAAAGAGAGCTAAGTATAGGGGTTATATGGTCGTACTTTCTGCACCTAGTAACAATTCTAGCTACTGCATTCTAAAGTCGGTGTAAGGTGTTGAAAGAGTGGTGGGTGCACCCTGATAGTACGGCATTGCAGTAGTCTAACCTGCTGTATACAAGATCATTATGACTGAATTGAAATACCAAAATACACACCATGGATTTAAACCAAACTATAGTTTAAAAGTTCAGTGAGGGAGATTACAAGCAACTGCAGGTGATGATTAGAACAGTAAAAATAATCCAAGCAAGATTATTACTTCATCAAAGAAGGTTGATTCTACAGTTCAGAAAGAGAAACACAACTGCAGCACTCAGATTTGTCTTATTACTAAAGAATTCATTCCATTTTCAATCCCGTTTCCAATCAACCTGGTGGTCTGTATGAAAAAGGTCATATTTAAGCAATTCTGGTTAAGATACTCAAATACCAGTTCCTTAGAGAGTTTATACACCCATTGATCTTTCAAATCCCAATATTCATCTGAGATAGATATACAGTACAAGAAAAAAACAAAGTCTCAGAGGTTCACAATGACATTAAACTTTGTTTTGAATGACTATAGATTTTACTAATAATATTTTTAAGATGTAAAAGGTCCTGAATATAGATAATTCCAACCACTTTTCAGTCCATTAATATGCTTTTATTGTACTGCTGGACACAACATTATTGTGCTTTGCCTCAGTACTGCTTCATATCACTTGCCTCTTTTTACCTAAAAATACTTGCCTCCTGAGAAAAATTTAATGCTTCTCCAGCCTACATTTATACAGCTCCCCACACATTATGAACATTCCCCACCATGTCCATTTACCCAATTTTCCTTTTTTCATTAATTATGGTAAGCTCAAACTCAGCTGTTCTTCTCCTGCATGATCTCATTCAAGTCCTGATATGTTCCTCATTGTATGATCTTTTCTCTATTCTGTTCTCTTATTTAATCGCATGACTTTTATTTCCACAGCAAAGTACTTAATTGTATCAGAAGTTGCAAAAATACGATTATTAAGCTATTAACTGGTATCGTTTGCAATATACACCCACTTTTTTCTTTGTTTACACAATTATTTCCAAAATTATATTTGTTGCCTGATTTGTAACTCTGTGTACTGTAACATACAACGTGGATGTGGAATGAGACCAAACCCTCATCAATATATTAAAAAATTTGCACTCAAAAAGACCTGCTGTAAATTTATTTTCAAAGAAAGACGGGAGGGTGGATCAATCCATTAAAGGGAAGGAAGTCATCTTCCAGTTGGATACATACATTATCACGAAAAAGAGACAGATAGCACAAACACTTACCTGGATGAGAAAACAAAAGAGGAAGGGATGAAGCCATGATAGCCTTATGTCTCTGTGGAGTTCTGGTAGACATAAAGAGTGCTAGTTTAGAGCTTGGACCCCTGCTTTAGAGGAAGCAATATACCATCTGTTGGTAAATACTATTGGAAAATATGGGATCTACCATTCCTTATAAGTATATAAACAGCTTTGTAGTCTTATTGTTTTTACATTATTCTACTTTTTCAATAACTGTTTTAATGCCTTATGCAAAAACACAGCTATATGGTGATCTACTGAAAGTTTAACCAGTTCGTTTTAAGCTAACAGTTTTCCCATATACTGTACTGTATATGGGAAAGCTTTATGGGTGTGTTGAGAAGAACAAATGATATTCCTAACAAGGAACACCTGGAAATAAGTCAAATAAATTAGAGTGGACAATGTGGTAGATTAGTTATTATAACATCTTCAGATTTATTGTACATGTAGAATTTACACTGTGATGCTGTGATCATTTTTTTAAATTCAAATCAAAGTTAATTAAAAATTGATAAATAGCAAGCATGGTTTCCTCTCACCCAAATTATAAACAGTCACTACATCCTCCCTTGCATTATTGCTGAAAGGTATATCTGTTCCATTAATCTATTTTCTAATCGCTTTATCTATTTCTGAATTGCAGGGGAGCCAAAGCCTGTCCTGGCAAGCAACAAGCACAGGGCTGGGTACCCCTTGGATGGGACACCTCTCCATCACAGAGCATACACAAACACGTTGTATGTTTTTGGACTATGGGAGGAAACCTGAGTGCCCGGAGGAAACAGATAGCACCCTAGATTTTGAATTGAATCCAGGGACCCAGGACTGCAAGGCAACAATTGTATTCATGTTTCTTTAGTAAATTATTAATTAGAACTCATTGTTGTCCCACTTTATGTTCTTTTCTGATGTTTTTGTAAAAGAGCCTAATTTACTTCAAATTACTTGCAGAGAGCAATGAAAAAATTAAATGCTTACAGTTAGACTATTCTTACATTATATTTTGTGGTAATGTTTTACTTGAATGGGCTAAAGAACACTGTTATAACTCCTCCATAAACATTACAAAGCAAGTTATCAAAACATGTATCATATTTTATTAGTGTTCCAATGAAATTGCATGCAGTGTTTCATGGAGCAGAAATCCAATTTAAGAGAACTCTGGTAAAAATATTGGAAACACCATTACGAAATTCAGTTCAATAGTTCAGATATGGCACAATTATGTGAAATGTAGATTTTGAATTCTGTACATGTTGTTCTGCGCCTGATTATGAAGGAGATCTGACAACGTTAGGGAGCCTCATTCAAGTAAAGCATAATCCATTTTGTGATTGCCACTCATATGCAAGATAAGCATATACAAATCATCATCATTCTTTTCTGCCCTTAATTGTTCAAGACATCTTTAGAGTAAAACTGAATGCAATTATCTCTGGTTCAAACTCGCCTCCTATCAGAATTTGTCTGTGTTTTAAATCAAGATCAAATTAGTAATTTAATTTTTATGCATATTTCTCATGAAAATAAAACTCTAAATTTGCACTTTAAAATACAACATTTTTTTAACATATTACAAGATCAGGAAACCATTAAATTCACAATACAAATGTTTCATACTGTATATACTATTTCTTCTAATGTAGTAGTGTTAAAAAAAAATCCTCTGGAAACTCATTTTTCATTCCAATTCTCTGTTCATTAAGTTCAAATGCAGTAATTTAAAACATGCACTTGATTCAAGTACAATATCTCTGAAACATCACTGAGTTTCAACAGGACTATGTTTCATCAGTCATTCATTCATTTCAGAGCACGAAAGTTAGTTGGGAGGAATTTGGAAAACCAATCCAAGTTGTTGCCTTCATCCCTTATTTGATCATTGTGTACAGCCAAACCACAATAAAAGGAAGTAATGGCTCCAGTTACCTGCTTATCATCCTATTAGTACAACAGGATTACTACATGCTCTCTCCACCCACCTGCCCCTCCCTCTCACACCTGTTAATGTGAGTAAATCTTAGTCCCCAGGGACATAGAGTGGGCAGTCTCTATTGAGACAGCAGCCAGGAATAATATAGCCTGGGGCCCCTGTCTATCTCTCTCTCTGTCTCTGGGTTTGAATTGCTCCAGCTGTCAAGGTGCTAATTACAGACTCTAATAGCAGCTAAAGAACCTTTCCTAATGACTCCACTGCCCCACGTGTCCCTGTGCTGGCTCAAACACCCCTCCAAAAAATAAGTTTTATCTGGGTAATTGTTTAAAAAAATAACCACTGTAAGTGTTTTAGTCTCCACAGATGGACAGAAAGGACTACTAAAACTTTGTAACATAGACGTGGAGCATACTCCTTATTTGAGCTACTGTGGAATTGCAAATAACACAAGAAGTAAGAACAGAATGCTTTACCACTGTTTTATTTTTTGAGAGTGAGAATTGCTACCCTGAATTTTAATTTATACAAATCATATACTGCTAAAGTTCTTTTTTCAGTTTTGTATCTCAATCTGTCTTGCAGCCTATTGTAGTTTTTTATTAATTAAATTAAAAAGTAGTCTGGGAGATACCTTTTTAAAAGGCAATAGTTGGTAGCAGAATAATTTTGAGAATTACACAAAAAAGCTTAACTGAAACTATGGCAGGAGTGTATTGTATTACACTACAGTAATAATGGAATACTGCATCATTCATATTTCCCAATAGACTTTTATATCACATGTAAAAATATTTAATATTATCTCATGTACTGATAATGATAACTTTAATCTGTTAGGCTTTTAGCACAGTTTGTCTATTTTTCAGTTCAGTAACAGTTGCATCTCTGTTTTCCACAGTTTCGTTTCTTAGCTACACTAAAAAATAAAAAAGGGGATTTAAGTAGTAGTTTTGGAAAAATTAGAAACATGAATTGTGTGGAGCAGGGATATCCTTCATGTTGCCAGTGGATAAAATGTTTCTGCATCATCATTTCAAAAGCCTGTATAACTGAAAACCAATTAGACATTTTTTTATTATAAATATGGGTGTTATACCAAAAATGCGGTTGGCAATGATACTATAACTACAACAGATATGGTACGTAAAGTAACTGTTATGCTGAACGGAATTCTGTACCCCATCTGGATTGTTGCTGTGCTGTGCTGTAGGTAGTATGTTTTTATAAATAATGTTTAGAAACTTTGAAAAAAGACTGACAAGTGATGTAATTTAAATAATGCTGAATAAAAGGAAGAGTTTGTTATTATTATTTCTTATCCTTATTATCTTATTATTATGTCTACGGTTCAGTCTTCATGTTTTGAAATAATTTTCACTTGTAATCGTGAAAGAAAATCTTAGTAATAAGTATTAGTAATAAGATGGTAGTCATTCCACATGTGTTTTCGCATGATTGAGTATTTTTGTCCTATTGTATATCTGTTTCGATATGTCTGCTTAATCCGAAGCTAATTTTAGAATCGTCGTTTTAAACACATTCTGTTTTCATTGATTAACACAAAAAACGTAAATTTTCGGAGTTGTTATTATCTGTGTTTATCAGAGGGATGGTGTTCTCATCTTTTGTACGTTTATTATTATTATTATTATTATTATTATTATTATTATTATTATTATTATTATTATTATTATTATTATTAAAAAAGGAGAACGATAAAAGCGCATCAAGGTTGTCCACAAACTGTATAACTTATAATTCTACCGAGAAGAAGACGATGGTTGTTGTTACAGAGAAGCACAAATATACTGAACCATATACAGTACCTGATAACAATTGTTTTAATTCATATTCTGTGGGTTAATTCCTGTGTTAGGAATCCGTCTCCTCTATTAGATCAGCCTAGAAGTGTCAAAGCAACAGAGAAAGCAAGAACGAATTTAAAGTTGTATTCGTTTTCAGCGGATTTTTGTTCGGTATTAATCAGCAGATCGAGTGTAGTTTAAGTTGAGAATGCAAGTGGTTTTTTTTTCTTAACAACATTTAACAACATATTTTGATGTTTACTAAACTGTTGTATTTTCATTTCCATTTATTAGAAGAATCCAATTGAAATCTGTGAATTAGAAAATTATATTAAATTAGATATCATAACTCGATCTCTTCGTTTTTATTCTCTTAAATAATAAGAAGAAGAAGAAGAAGAAGAAGAAGATATTGTTAGAAGGGAAATACTTATAGCCAAGATGCACCCTAGACAATGTGCTAACATGAAACTTTTTACTGTTTTCAGTAACGTTGGGATCATTCAGGTTAGCTCAAATGGGAAAATCAGTCTCTTAATGTTTTTTTAGAACAAATAATGACTAATGGAAAGAAAATAAAAAAGAATTACGTTCTTGTCAGGTCTGATCATATCAGATAGCGATTAGTCCTGTGTAAATATAAGGTTATAGTGTGCTCTTTTAAGTTGTACTGAATATTTAACCTAAAAGCAAAATCAATATTTAGCAGAAACGTCATTTTGAAAGGTAAGATAGTAGAAATTAAAGAGAAAACTCTGTCTAGCTTTCTGTCAGATGTAAGGAACGTGTTCATTAAGATTACGCCATTCGTTAACGATATAAAAAAACAAACTTCAACCGGACAAATAAAAACCAATGCATACAAAAAACTTTAATTTTTTTTTATTTAAAATCGCAACACTTCATCACTCATTTAAAGTCCCAGTGAAATAATAAATATTATTTAGCACTTTTTATAAAAAATAAAGAGGCGGTAATTCTTTTTGACTGGCAGTGAAAATGGACTGCTTTACAAACACTAAACGGGTCAAATACTGTGTTGACAACAGTCAAGCAGTGTACTTGAATGCGTTTTATCTTAATAATGACAAAATAATAAAAAAGAAAAACAAGATGGTATACTTGATACAAACGTTAACAAAGCAAACTAATTAGCAGAGACACAAAGGAAATACATTCCATTGCAGCAAAAGTAACGTAAAAGTTATTTAATACAAATTAGATTCCATTGTATTTTCGTTTGAGTTCTGTTTCTATACCTATATTTACATATAATTAGATTTTCTTAAAGAACTGTAAGGGAAACAGTGGTGTGTTACAAGGAATAAAGTGAACTATTTGCGTTTACCAAAATATTCATTTACAATTGTGTGTTTTTTCAAGTACTTATTCAAATTCGACGTACTGTAGTCGATATTTGAACATGCATGAAAAACTTTCTGAAAGAAAACAATAATTGCACAAGTAGTCCAAAAGATGAAAAAAAAAACATCTTAGTGTTGTCTTCTACAGTATAAGCCTGTAAGCATAGAGCTATTTTTCTTCTATTAAAATTCCTATTGAAGTTTATAAAATAAGGTAGTCAAATTAAAGTGAATTCTACTTATATAATATAATCGGTTATATATTTTTTCTCTTCGCCAAAACATTGATTTAGAACACGAATGGACGTCGATATTGGAAAAAAAAAAGAAAAAAAGTGATGTTAGGAAATTTCAATTAATAATCAAGCCCCTGGAATCTGTACTACTGTACATACAAATCTTAACAAGAAAATAAACTACAAGTTTCAAGACCAGATCAAACGTCTATGTTGTACGTCTCGATGTAGACGTGAAACACCAGTGAGTAGCCTGCGAAAGTACAAACAGCTATCAACAAGTTCGCATCTTACTGAATATCAAGTCATTTAGTGTCAGTAGTTAGCCTTGGCATGCTCACTGAGGTCATGCTGGAGACGTGCGGAGGAGGCACTTGACACATGCTACACGGACAAGGCATTCCAGCTCCCCAGTGCTGAAAACTACTACCCAGGGGTCCTGCGGCGGCTGAAGGAGATTTCAGGAGTCCGTGATGAGGTCTAACTGAGGTCACCGCCGAGATACTGGGTCCGGAGAGAGATGCGGTTGAAACGGCTGGCGGGATAATGGAATGATGAACAGGATGAGATGCGTGAGAAGCAGGGTGCCCTGGTAGAGGTCCCGTGTGTGCCATAGTTCCGCAAGCTGAAGGATGAAAACCGCTGTGGTGACCCCCGTATATTTCACTGACGAGCCTTTTCATTTCTTCCAGGGAGTTACTCAGCATTAGGATATAATTTCTCGCCAGGAGAAGTGTGGCAATCTTGGAAAGCTTTCGCACAGAAGGACCGTGCGCGTAAGGCATTACTTCTCGGAGCCCGTCCATGGCGATGTTAAGGTCGTGCATTCTCTTTCTCTCCCGGCTGTTGATCTTCAGCCTCATTTGCTGCAATTCGGACTCTGAGAGAAGCTTTCGATCTTTCTTCGATAACATTTTCAAGGTGCACCCGTCCTCGACGGGACTTGTAGCAGACCGGACTTCTGCATTTAACTCCGGTGGAGAGTCGCTCTGTGTGGAGGATACAGTGCCCGAAAAGCCGGCAGTTTTTCTGACTGTGGATAGAAAAATATCATCCACCTCAGGAGACGATGGCCTGCTTGACACTAAACTGGCATCAGATTCCATTTTCTTAGATTTCAGTTCACCTTAGTTCCTAAGGAAATAAAGAAGGAGTTTAGCAAACAAGCAGACGTAGAAACTACTTTTTTGGAGGGCAGGAGGTGATAATTGTTATATCCTTGAAATACTGTAATATGTAAATACGGTACTGAACACACGTGTTCTAAAGCCTCACTTTATATATTTTGCAAAAAAATCTTTACAACTAAAACTTTATGGTATTTTGACTTCAAACTGAATTTAAATGAAGAAAGACCGTAACTACAGTGAAAAAAAAATGTTGTTACTATCCTATCTGTGATACTAAATGTAAATAACGAAGTTATAGCGCGCATTTTTTTTAATTTCTTGTTAATATTAGATTTTTAGGTCCTAAAATAAGTTCAGTTGTATTTGTGTGGCAAGTGAAAAACTTACCGAAGGCAATGCTGATACACACAGAAAGTGTTAAAGTTCCCCTTGTTACCTCCACTTAGTGGTGTCAGCCTATTAACCACTTTGGTCATTACAGCTGCTTTTTATAGTAAACTCGAGAATGAGGGCAAGTCTAGGGACAATGTTATTGTCTCTAATGCCGAGGCTGATGGACCAATAAGCTACTGCTAACTGGAAAAGAGAGGGGGTGGGAGCTTTGAATCTGATGTCATTACAAAGAACTAAAGCTCAATGAATTGAATACTACACACTCTGCCAGTGGTGTTGGTTTGCAGGGGACCAGATTTCTAGACCAGGCAACACACACAACAATAATGATGATGAAACACGTTTTACAATTTGTTGTTTTTCTTGGTAATAATCAGTTCCTTTCTAGCAATTACATTACAGAGAAAGAAATTATTCAGCTCTACCATATATGTCATATAAGTTTAGAAACCGAAAGGGTGCGGTATAATAGTTCGTTGAACAGTGTGGAGTTTTATATAAGAAGGAGCTAAACAGCACTTGAAATGAGAAGTGAAATGTGTGGTGTAACTGCGAAAGGACAGTCTTTGTGAAGAGCAGAGACAATAAGATCTTGTATTTTGAAGATTTAGTGTCTTACATCTGAGCCTGTATCCAACTGCGCGAGAGTCACTGTACGCCATCATTTCTACTGGTGAACCGAGTTATTATGTAACACTACTAACTAAAGAACCAGCATCCCAGCGCAGTCCTGCAATGGAATAAACACGATGCTTTGCGCTGCAATATTTTTGTATAGGCCGTTCCCCCTGTCTGACTGTTGGGGCGGTTAATTTGCTGATTGGAGTTTTGTTAATATGCTTTTTATTGTTTTAACCCGAAGCCCCTCCTGTGTTACACAGCTGACAGCTTAAGCTTTCAAATCAGCCGTTAAAATGCGTTTTAAACATCAATAAATGAAGCGTATAAAATCGGTTTTTAACGGTTATGTTCCGAAACATTTCAATTAGGAAAATCTGCCATCTCAGCAGTGTTGCAATCTGTCAGTGATTAGGGAGGTTTTGGACTGTGATCACAAAGGAATACATGTTTATATAATGTTTCATTAATAGCAGAAAATATGTTTTTAGAACAAATGAAATATTTAAAAAAACGAAAGATTCGATTTAGTTAACGGATTATTTTATGGACTCCCACTCCTGTTTTTTTAAAACCCATTTTCGGCTCATGGGCCAAAATGAATGCGTGACTGCATATGAGTTTTTATAATATTTTAGCACATTAGCGGGTTTCATTAATCCTGCTTGGGATCTGTCGGACATTGTTTATGCTGATACTGTACTGTTGACCTCTTCTCCTTTCACATATAATTAAATAGCTCCTATTATATACTTTCCTTATCAGATATAATTCTGTTACTAAATAGAACTAAAGACCTAAACACAATATCAATAAAACGTACACATCACGCATGTAGGCTACAAGCAAATAAACACGAATTAAATATTATGTGTGTTACACTAAAAATCGTTACCTGCAAAACAAAATTACTGTAAAAGCTCGATACGACAAGGATCAGGCATGGAAACCTTACACACGATTGTCATATTCGGTGCATTTAAGTAATAAACAAGGTAATAAACACGGCATTCTTAAAACCCTTTTGTGCATTTAATGGTCCGTATTGAAATTCCAATCTGGTTGACAGAAAAATCAAAAGTACATTTCATTCTGACACAAGCTAAATGTTAATTTAACAAAAACTAAAAACTAAAATACCAATACGTGGTGTTATTTTAATCACAATACATTAATTCGTTCAATGCTTTTCAGGTGCGCTTCCATGTCTCTAGATGTATTTGCGTAGAGAGAAATTAAACTAGTGGGTCTGGGGATTGATATAAATTAACTTTGAATGTACTTTCCCATTTTACGCAAGTTTTTTGTATGAATGTGTGTCTCAATTACATGATGCATTTTGAGTCGGGACAGATTTTTTTTAATTCAACGCATAATTAAAAGTAAGCAACGCTTGTACAGAGCGCAAAATGTTTTCTAAATGTGGTTACTTATTTTCTGCGTTTCTGAAAAATCTATACACAGTATTTCTGAGGTTCCCAGTAGGCTATTTTAAACCTGTTTTTATTCTGTTGTGGAATTACCAATAAATAAGAAGATTAAATAGATAACAATTAATACGATAGTATTATATTATAAATACATGTAAATAATTAGCATATAGAATATGAGCAGTAACTTAGTAGTAGCCTAAAAAGACAGAATAACAATTTCGAAACAATTCAATGATCGGTTTTCGTATTATATGTTAATGCTTATTTTATTTTATGCAATTTATTTTTTAAATTTATTTTATGACAATATATTTATTTTAATATAAAAGAAAGAAGAGATAAATAATTGTTGTTTCTTTCTTGCTGTTATTAATTTGGTCATTGACTCTTGGAATTAAGAGAATAGATCAAAATGTAACGGTGTGCTGTGTTCTTTCTTTATCCCTCTAACACTAAACCTGTTCTGAAACACGGGTTCTTAATAAGTGTAAAATAATAGTTCATGTTATTTAAGGTTTACTGTGTGCTTTAATAAACCTGATAAACCTGATATTTGGTCCCCCTGGGATGTTAAGTTCAAATTACAGCGGATAAGACAGTATCTGCACACTGACATTGCACACATAGTAGTACCTGTGATAGTGTGGTTACATGTATTTTCATAACCATCTAAGGTGTATGTAGAAGATGGCCAAACTATGCTTCAATGGCTTTCCCTAATCCCAACCTTCATCATATAAAGTCTTACACCTTCACTTTGATTAAGGTACATATAGTAGCAAACTTGATAAGAAACTCAGCCTTCTAAATGAGATAAACTCTCAGGCTAAGTCTGTAATATGCTTCACTATTCTTAATGAGTAATGTTCATAGAATGACTGTCAATGAGCTTCCAGCCTGCAACTACACCATATACTGTAAATTAATATCACTTTACCTATTCTTGAGCAAGACTACATACGGTATGAGGTCAATATAATAAAAATACATTACCTACTGTAGCAACCTACATACTTAAAATTAGTTTAGTTTTTGGAATTTGAGTAATATCTGTATATGGTTTTATGCATTAAGTTTGTTGTAATCAATTCAGTTTTTTTCAAAAGTATAATTAAATCCAAAAAGTTCTAGTAAAATTATTGCTAGAAACTATTGAAGATTTGCAAATGTAAAGGATGAAACTAAACTAAAAGGAATCACTTCAGGGACAAATTCAAACTTACACCTAAAAAGCAAAAACATATACCCAAAAATGGCCTTTGTGTCAAAAATCTGTTCTAATAGGCTCAATTATTGAAAGATGTTTTTTTAATCACTTTGTCTGTTAACTCTGGGAAAAATATGGAAAAATAAAATAAGCATCAGAACTCATTTTAATATTATACAGATTAGAGCAATATTGTTTATCAGGACTCAAAAGTTTATCATATAAGGATGGATGATCAAAACTGAAAAATCTTAAATTGCACTAGGCAGAAACAGTCATAGTTGTCCAAGGATTGTGCATTTCTGTGAACCTTAGTAAAAACCATTAGCCTTACTGTATGTTCAACCTATTTTCTTCTGAAAACTATGATAAATGACCCTACTAAAAGCTGTACTAAAATGATTCACACGTACATCATTTATTTGTTACAAGGCTTATATTGTGACGTACCTTTAAATTTTAAAACAAAATCTCCATATCCATAATCCACTACAAATAAAAGAGAACCTGATGCAATTATTCCAGATCATAAAATGTACTGAGAATATTAAACAAATGAATCTCTTCAAGATCGACAATTAAATATTAAGCAGATAAACAGGTGAAAGTTAAGAAGAAGTGACTATTAAGACTATGAAGAACAAGCACTGTGTTACATAGAGAGCAGTGAGTGTCTGGAACAAGCTGTCTTGCTACAGTATGTCATTTAACTATTACCCCTGATTCCTTAGAGTAACAGATGGACAATATCCCATATTGATCACATTCTAGCAACCAAGAGAGCTACGTGGGCCAAAAACCTCTCCAACGTTCTTATGTTTTATACTGTAAGTAAATCCCAACTAAATTCGGGGGTTGGAGTTAAAACCTCAAGATACTTTACCTACATTGTTGAAGAAGTATGGAACAAACAGCCCTTCTATGTTGTTGAAGTCAATGATAAAATATGCCGAATAAGTAAGCAATAAAATATGAGCTAATAGACAAACACGACAAGTGTGCTGAAATTAGATCAGAACTACAGTACAACTGTGCCAAAAAGCTGTCATTTACCTAGTAATAGATGGAAAGTGAAGTTAAAGATAAGAATATTATGTGAGACTAGTTGATAAATTAAGAGTACTGTATGTATTCGAATTTTAACATTTTAAAATTCTGTGATTCTGTGTGTAGCCCGTGAGTGGGTGTATCCCGGCTTTTGCCCGTTGCTTGCTGGGAAAGGCTCTGGCACGCCACAACTGTATTGGAAAAAGTAGTTAGAAAATTGATGGGTTTTGCTGACAGTCTAACAGTGTACGGGCCCCCATTGTTCACACCAGTATGTTCTTCACAGATAGCACTAGATCTTCACTGTAGATACCTTGTGTAAACTGTTTTAAAAAAAAGCTAAATACAGAATGTCAGGAGATTCTGGCATTCATACAGCCTGGGTAACTCCCACTGAAGGAAAACTCAAATGTCTACAACAGCACCTATCAAGAACATTCCTGAAATTATCAAAAATCAAACAATTTGTGGAGACAAAAAAAAATGCAGAGGAGGAACTCAAGACAAAAATGCAATAAAAAGATGTCAATGACATTAGCATATTTTTATTGTTTCTCCTTAATTCCAAAATCCCCTGATTTTTTAGTTGTTTCATTTCTACTTGTTTTTTCTGGCTGGTGTGGCAGTCTGTTTGCTTGTTTATTCACACGAAATAAGATTATGCAAATTGGGAGGATAAATGTGTGCGCCTGTTAAAAGTGGCATTTTAATCAGCAAGTTCAGTTCACCAGAAACCTTCATTAGGGATTCTCATAATCTTACTTGTTAGTGTAACAAATGGAAATAAATGCCGAACGAGCATGGATTAAATCAGAGGCCTTAGAACTTTAAAGGAACTATGGAAATACTTGCAAATACTTGCATTTTTTATGTGAAATGTCACAAGAAAAGGGAGAATTTATGTATCACTGAAATGTCTCACGTCTTATAGATGAGGCATTTGATGAGAACTCTGGGAGAGTGAGTTAGGGTGTCTACTTGACAGTGAAGATACTGTACACTGTTATAATCTACAACATGTAGATTTAAAATAAAATATAAAAATAATAAAAAGTAGGAATAAATACTCCTTCATCTTCTAGCAGATAGATTGCATACAGTAGATGCACTGTTAAAAGAATAAAATTGGCAATTATTTTATGTGTATCCAGATTGGAATGGTTTCTAATCTCTCATTTGTACATTAATTATGAACCCTGCCTACAAACACTAAAAATGAGGAAGTGCAAGCAGGCTCATCTAATCCGCTCACCTTCAAGCTACTCATCTTTTTACATGTCACAGGCACGAGAGCCCCATTAAAGAGGTTCAGTACTGACTGGAGCAGGGACGTGTCCCTATCAAACTGTGGCAGCATAGGGTTATAGAGAGATCTGACTAGCTAATGCCGAAAATACTTCCTCTTGTTCCTTGTCAACTGCTGCAATTCACAAACCACCCACATTTTTAACCTCTTCAGTTTCCCCAGCTGACAACATTTCTCTTCCAACTTTTTCTATGTCCCAGTTTTTTATAATTCCACTCCAACCAGCACAGCATTTCCCAGGATATACCAAATGTTCTTCATCTGCTTTAAATAAGTATAAAATAAGCGTTAGTAGTTAAACAACTCCCACAATCCACTGTTGAACCATGGCATTCACTTTGGGATACATATACAGTTGTTGTTACGATCCCTGCCTTTCGGCAACGAAAGAGGCAGAAGAAGGCGTAGCCTTAGTTCATCAGTCCACCTATCACTGTACACTTTCACCACCACACCTCCGTCTCATCTGGTATTTAAGCATTAGTCTTTCCCTTCCTCCTCGCTCAGTATTGGTTTCCCTTTCGAGCTACTTAGTTGCGCTACACCTTCTACCTCCTCGTACTGTTCTGGTTCTGACTTTGGTTTTTCCCCTTTTACTTCGTCTTTTGGATTACGGCTCGGCTTCGGTTGCTTACTCCTAGTTTGGTTCTCTGGCTTCCCCTGGACTCTCGGATCTCTCCTTCGTCTACGGTTTTGGATTACGGTCTGGCTTTGGCTACTCTCTCCCTGTTTGGATCACTGGCTTCCCCTGGACTCTTGGCTCTCTCCTTCGGCTACGGTATTTGGATCACGACTCGTCTCTGTCTGCTCCCGCAAGTGGGTTCACTACTTGGTTTCGGTTTCTCTGGCCGAATCTGTAACAGAATACTGAGCCGTTTAACATGAACCCAGCGGAGCAAGAGGAGATTCGTTCGGATTTGGATCAGCACTGGCAAGCCTTACTCCAGTTACAGGCTTCCGTACAACAAATTTCTGCGCACTTGTCGGCAATGCCGCCTACTGGTAATAGTGTAAGTAACGCTGGAGCTGCCACTTCGGCTCCGCCCCACGCCAGCTTCTTCACCTGCTCCTCAACCTCTTCCACTTACACCCCCTGACAGGTTTGACGGCAACCCTACGAAAAGTCGGGGCTTCTTGGCACAGTGTGCGCTGGTTTTCAGGCTCCATCCGGTAACCTTTTTTTCTCCTCAAGACAAGATTGCCTTTGTAGTTTCTCTGTTAACTGGCCGTGCTCTGGAATGGGCTACTGCCTTACTAGATCGCGGGGCTCCTGAGGTACAGGACTATGATCTCTTTTTAGAGAATTTAAGTTTTTTTTTTTTGTCGTTTCGCAGCTGGTCAAGACTCCGCCTACCGCCTCTCATCTATCCGCCAGGGCTGCAGGTCTGCACAGGATTATGCCATAGACTTTCAAATAGCAGCAGCAGAGACTCTCTGGGATAATGAGGTCCTAATTTTTTTTTTTCCTGCAAGGATTATGTGAAGAAATAAAGGATCACCTGGTAACTATGCCACAGTCGGGCAGAACCTTGGAAGATGTAATTTCCCAGGTGTTGGAGTTAGAGTTTAGACTTCTTCAGAGGAATAGAGAAAGATCTCAGACACAGATACAAGAGGTTCTTCGGCCACCACCTACCAACACTCTAGACTCGGAACAACCTATGGAAATTGCCCACGCCCGGTTAACTCCAGAAGAAAGAGAGAGACGCAGACGAGAGGGCCGCTGTATGTACTGTGGAAAATTAGGACACTATAAAGCTGACTGCCCTGCCTTATGTTCGTCTTTGAGGCGCCTCCCAACTGCTCAAGATCCCGTGGTGAGTGAGCTGACTCAATCCTCTAAGTTTTTCTCAGGATTTTCTATTAGGTCTACATTGTTTTGGGGTAATAAACAGATCCCACTTCTTGCTTTTATTGACTCGGGGGCAGCGGGGAACTTCATCGACGCCTCCTTAGCACAAGCTTGGAAACTGCCCCTGACCCAAGTGACTCCTCCTCTTCGGGTACAATCTATTGATGGTTCCCCAGTGTCTCCAGGACTTATAAGATGGCAAACTGACTTAATAAGATTGCAAGTTGGCGCCACACATGTTGAAGATATCTGGTTTTATCTCCTCGAGACCCCATCACATCCCCTTGTACTAGGCTTTTCCTGGCTCCAACAGCATGACCCCACCATTTCATGGTCCCGTAGAGAAATTTTAACTTGGGGACCCCAATGTATTGGTAGTTGCTGTCACCTGCCTGTAAGAGTTGCACTCATGGAAACGCCCCATTCTGGCGTTCCTACGAAACCCCCCCAATATTCTGATCTACAGGAAGCCTTTAATGAGCAAGAGGCCTTGGCTCTTCCACCCCACCGACCCTATGACTGTGCCATAGACCTTTTGCCAGGATCTATCCCTCCTAAGGGTCGTATATTTCCGCTCTCCAATACGGAATCCGAAGCCCTGAAAGTATATATACAAGATTCTCTAAAGGCTGGAATTATACGCCCATCTACTTCACCTGCTTGTGCCAGTTTCTTTTTTGTGGAAAAGAAGGATGGTGGGCTCCGTCCCTGTATTGATTATCGTGGCCTTAATGAGATCACTATTAAAAACCAGTACCCTTTGCCCCTAATTCCAGCAGCACTTGAGTCCGTGCATGGGGCCAAGATCTTCACTAAACTGGATCTACGGGGGGCTTACAATTTAATCCGTATTCGGGAAGGGGACGAGTGGAAGACGGCGTTTATGACAACCCATGGACATTATGAGTATTTGGTCATGCCATTTGGTTTGGTAAATGCCCCGGCAGTGTTTCAAACCTTTATTAACGATATTTTTCGTGATCTGATACAAAGGTTTGTCTTAGTATACCTTGATGACATTCTAATTTTCTCTAATACCTTCCAGGATCATGTTCTCCATGTCAGAGAAGTACTCTCCCGACTCATAAAGAATAAGCTTTATGTCAAACTGGAGAAGTGCACTTTCAATGCTACTAGGATTCACTTTTTAGGTTACATCATCTCTCCAGAAGGGGTAGAAATGGACGCAAGTAAAGTCTCCGCTATTACCGATTGGCCCACACCCAAGAACCTTAAACACATACAACGGTTTCTTGGCTATGCCAACTTCTATAGAAAGTTTATCCGAAACTTCAGCTCGGTGGTTGCTCCCATAACCTGTTTAACCCGCAAAGGACCCAGACAAGGTAAATGGACCCCTCAAGCAGAAGAGGCATTTCAGCACCTGAAACACCTTTTCACCACTGCCCCCATCCTGAAACACCCTGATCCTTCTTTGCCTTTCGTTGTTGAGGTGGACGCTTCTGGCCATGGTGTGGGTGCTGTTCTCTCTCAACGTCATGGAGAAAAACAGATTCTTCACCCCTGTGCCTTCTTTTCTAAGAAGTTATCTCTGTGTGAAGCACAGATGAACTATGATGTTGGTAACCGTGAGCTTTTGGCTATTAAGTTAGCATTGGAGGAATGGAGGCACTGGCTGGAGGGAGCTCATCATCCATTTTTGATATACACTGATCACAAAAACCTGGAGTATTTACAATCGGCCAAACGTCTATGTCCTCGCCAGGCCAGATGGTCCCTCTTTTTCAACAGATTTAATTTCCTTATCACCTACACTCCAGGCTCTAAAAACATCAAAGCTGACGCTCTCTCACGGATCCATGACCCCCCTGAGGCTGAACTGCTTCCGGAACCCATCATCCCTTCTGGTAGATTCCTGGCAGCTGTCAGATGGGACATCGAAGTCATAGTTAGACGTGCCTTGGCTGGACAAACTGTACCTCCTCAGTGCCCTCAGGACAAGTTATTTGTCTCAACCCCAGTCAGATCTTCTGTCTTGCAATGGGGACATGACTCCCGCTTCGCCGGACACCCTGGATTCCGACGTACCTTGGATTTCATCTCTAGAGATTTCTGGTGGCCAACCATGGTTAAAGATGTCAAGAAGTATGTCCAAGCCTGCTCTATATGTTCCCGAATTAAGTCTTCTCGGATGAGGGCGGCAGGCCCTCTTCAACCCTTACCTATCCCCGACCGTCCTTGGACCCACCTCTCAGTTGATTTCATCACTGACCTTCCACCAAGCCAAGGATACACGACAGTCATGGTTGTAGTAGATCGTTTCTCTAAATCCGCCCATTTTATTCCCCTACCTTCCTTGCCCTCAGCTAGGGAACTAGCAGACCTGTTCGTACTGCATATCTTCCGTCTTCACGGCATCCCTAAAGACATTGTTTCCGATAGGGGCCCCCAGTTTATTTCACGATTTTGGAAGGCCTTCTGTAAGTCACTGGGAGCCTCAGTTTTGCTTACTTCAGCTTACCACCCGCAGGCCAATGGTCAAACTGAGCGTATGAATCAGGAACTGCTAACCTACTTACGGGCATATATCTCATCTACCCAAGATAACTGGGTATCATTGCTTCCATGGGCAGAATATGCTCATAATTCTTTGTATACTTCTTCGACCGGCATGTCACCATTCAAGTGTGCCTTAGGTTATCAGCCTCCTCTCTTCCCGGACTCCATGCCGGACACAGAAGTTCCTTCTGTTCAAGAGTATATCACTAACCTGCAGGACTTCTGGAAGAAGGCTAAAGCCGCCCTTCTTCACACTGCAGCTCGACAGAAGACCGTGGCGGATCGGCACCGTCAAACTATACCCAGATTTCGACGTGGACAATTTGTCTGGTTGTCTACCCACAACCTTCCTCTAAAACAACCTTCTGGCAAGCTTGCTCCCAGGTTCATCGGTCCTTTTCGTGTCCTCACCCAGGTTACCCCTGTAACTTATCGGCTGGCCTTGCCTCCTACCCTCAGGATTCACCCTACATTCCATGTTTCCCTCCTTAAGCCCTTTCGCCGATCCACTCTGTCTAAACCGCAACAAAAACCCCCACCACCTCGAGTAATTGATGGACTTCCTGCCTACACCGTAAATAAAATCTTAGATTCCCGATGGTCTCGTGGATCCCTGCAATACCTAGTGGATTGGGAAGGCTACGGTCCAGAGGAGCGGTCGTGGGTAGCGGAAAGAGATATACTGGATTCAAACCTGATCCGGGATTTCCATCAGAGTTTCCCTAATCGTCCAGCTAGGGCGTCGGGAGCCGCCCATAGAGAGGGGGGTAATGTTACGATCCCTGCCTCTCAGCAACGAAAGAGGCAGAAGAAGGCGTAGGCTTAGTTCATCAGTCCACCTATCACTGTACGCTTTCACCACCACACCTCCGTCTCATCTGGTATTTAAGCATTAGTCTTTCCCTACCTCCTCGCTCAGTATTGGTTTCCCTTTCGAGCTACTTAGTTGCGCTACGCCTTCTACCTCCTCGTACTGTTCTGGTTCTGACTTTGGTTTTTCCCCTTTTACTGGACTCTTGGCTCTCTCCTTCAGCTACGGTATTTGGATCACGACTCGTCTCTGTCGGCTCCCGCAAGTGGGTTCACTACTTGGTTTCGGTTTCTCTGGCCGAATCCGTAACAGTTGTATGTAAAAGTTTCCCTTTGCAGTCCCCAGACTTGAATATTATTGAAAATCTGTGGGAAGATCTCAGACATGCAGTCTGAAAGCCAGCAACATTAACTACAACTACATCCTTTCCCAAAACAATCTGGTGTCACCTCCTATAGAAACAATTACTAATGCAACATGGTTATCCACTTTTATTTTCAGATTTCCAAGAGCTGCAGACTTTGCCATCCACTCTACCTCCAGCTTTTTTGCTGCAACCTACAGTACTTCACTCCCAACTCCCATTTACACTGTACCTTCTGCTAAAACAGTCCATTTATTAAGAGCACCTTTCGTGTAGTTATTGATTCCCAGTCTTTATTTTCATTGTCAATGTCTTCCTTATTTTTGCTCAATATGTTCCAGGAATCTGCATTCCAGCTCCTCAAGATCTTTTTTTTTCTTTTCAGGCATCCAGTCTCCAAATCCAATGCTCTCCCCTCCCTTCAAGTTCCAGAATTCCATAAGGCCAGTTTCAGCCTGCATCTGAACATTCCCAACCACTTTAGAATTGGAGTAGCCAACTCTGCCAGCTTGAGCTAATCTGAATAAAACCATATAACCAAAGCCTTAATCCACTGGTCCTCCTGCAGTCTACCTTTACATTCACTTTTCTCCCTCAGATATTTCAGCTGCCCATTTGTCCAATGCTAACATGCCTGGAGTTGGGGTGTCTGCTCCACCGGAATAATCAGAGGTTCTTCCCTAAATTGGCACTTAAGGGTTTTTTTTTTTCCTTTCCACTGAGCGGTTAGACTTTCACATAGCCTGATCCACTCAGCTCCCAATCACCCTTCTCTATTAGGTTTTCATGTATTGGTACACTCCTTTTGTGTGTCTTACTTGGGAGAAAGCGTTTGACCAGAATTCCATTTTTTGAAGGGTAAGTAAAGCTTCTCCAACCTCAGGTGGGCAGCACCACCTTGACCCTTTCTGGTTAGGTTCTCTCAGAGGGGCCCCTTGCTAAACTATCCTTAGCAGCTTCTACGCTTTCTAACTCGTTGATCTACTCACTAATTTCCCTCCTCTTTGTCGCCTGAGGGCTTAGCTCCTAGTCAAGTTGCATCATTTCCAATTCAGCTTTGTGCAGCACACTGATCATCCCAGTAAGAGCCTTGCATCATGGAAACATTCTTACGTTTCTACATTTGAAGGCCTAGCTCCCAGTCTTCAGGCAGCTCCTTGCAAAGTGACTCTCAGCGAGCCAGGGGTATTTTTGTTTTTGGGCCGCCTCACTCACCTCACTCAGCCAACTCACAAGGACCACAACCACACTATCCACACTTATTGTAGGTTTCCCAGAGCATTCCAGGAACCTCTTTCCTACAGTATATGCCACTAGCCCCGGTGTCTCCCATGAAATCAAAGTTAAAACAAGACAATACAATAAGTTATAAGGTATTTTACTAAGAATATAAAATAACAGTGATCAAGTTATAAGGCAGGTATTTGGATAAAGGAACTTTCATTTTTCTATTTTCTTGCTGGCATTTTGTCATAAATGTATGGGCAAAACCATTCCATTGGTGCATTCTGAAGATAGTGTTCTTAAATGGAGTCACATAGAAAAATGGACTCCTCCTTCAGAGCCGCAGGAACTATGTTATCCAATAATACACAGAGCTTGAGGATCATCTGTACTAGACTGGCCCAGAAGAACTGTTATTTAATTAAGAATTGTATATAAAGAAAAATAAAATTCTTATTAAATTATTACAATAGCGTTTCCTCATTTTAGGCAGTTCAAAATAACCTTTCTGTTAAAGCATTTTTTTGGTCCTGAAACCACTGTAATGTGAATTTATTTTACACAATATGGGTCTCCATTTTGAAGTGAATACCTTGACTTCTTGCAAGTACCATTTTCGTCCTCTTTCCCTCTTCACTCTTCACTCTTCAAGATGCCCTTTAAGTAATTTTGCTTTTCTTTGTTCAATTTATTTTCTCTCTTAATCCAAAAAAAGGCTTAAATCTAGTTGTAGTTTGCAAAGAACATTGCCAGGTACTCAAACAAAACAGTTTACACTGGATTATTAATTAGAAATGTTTGTCATTTATACCAAAAATTTAGGCTGTTAAATGTTTCTTGTCAATTTCAGCTAATAATTCAAGATATTATTATGACTGCTACCCCTACTACTATTACTTGTTGGTTACCTGAAGGCTCAACATCAGAAATTTTGTGTTTGGGATAGATCTTTCTACTACAGTGTAACATTAACCTTCTTCTTCTTCTTCTTCTTCTTCTAAATTAAAGATTGTGAGAATGTATTAATCTTATTTGAACACTTAACACAAATAATCTTGGAAACACAAAGTCAGTTCTGTGCATGTTATTATATCATTTACATTTTCTACTGCTGAGTGTTTATCCCTGCTGTGACAAAATTAATTGGAGAAAACCAATTATTAGAGAAATTACATGATTATAAAGCTTTTACCATCTCACAGTAAATCATTTATTGGCATCAAATTTTTCTTGTATGAAAATGTAATTGTGCCTCACATTTGCTTTGTAACCTTTCTGCTCTCTTTCCATTAATAACATAATGATCTTTCTCTCCAAGTATCCAGAGCAACAAATGATGCATGAAATACTGAGAAAGCAACCAAAAACAAACTTCAGAAGAAAAAATAGTTTTCACTGTTTGGTCCTTCTGCTGCATTTACATATACAGTATATATAATCTTGAAAAAATCATTTTCTAAAAGTTGGATAGTCAAGTCAATATTCATAAAACCTTTCAGATTTTTTGTCACTGCATGGATAGAAATTCAGATGTATAGAGGTTATAAGAATTTACATCAGTACAAATATGAAGATCAAATATGTGTGCATATGAAAGTGCATAATTTGTGAAAAAAGGCAAAAACTAGGCTCAAATTGTTAAAGGAAACTTATATATTCTCATCAGGAATTGAAGGAAATATTTTGTACAATGCCCGTAGCAGTTACACTGCAGCTTTAAAGGCTAAAAATGGAAATGTAATAAGAACCAAGACCTTTTATTTCTATAGTCTGAAGTACAAGATTCATTTTAATTGGATGAGCAACCATGGAGTTAATGACAGAAAGGACGCAGCATTCACACCCCCAAGGTTTATTTCTAAAAATATTCATTCATTAAAACTCCAGGCAGATACAGTAGCTTCCCAGTAACTGATTAAACCAAGGACCTAGCATTGCAAGGCAACAATGCTCAAAGTAATATAGATTGACAAAAAAGCATAAAGATTGTTCTCAGTTACAGGAATGTGAAGCGAGCTTACTCTAATCTCTTATGTGAATGAATGGCTTACCCTAACATTGCTAGAACCAAGCAGCATAAAGATACTTCCCTCTAGGATACTCATGCTTCTCAACAGAAATCCTTCATACCAATGTAGTTTGTCTCAAAGAATGAAAATCTAAACAACAAATCTGTCCGCTTCCTGGTCTGCAAGGGCACTTCAAAACAATTTCTACTCTCTGTTCTATAGCTGATTCTTATATTTAGGATCTCCCACATTCTTATTTAATTAATCAAATGGTTGTCATTGGTGCTTGTCTATTCCCACACAGTCAGGGTGGATGTGTTAGGTTTTGAAATTAGATTAGGACAATGGCAGCAATCTTTGCATTGTTTTTATAGGTGCCCTTTCAATTAACAGTCAGGGTTTGATGACTCTGAGTTATGGACCATACCTGTACTGTAAGTGATGGAAAGAGAGAGAAAACAAAAAGACAGAGAAAGAGAAAATACTGTACAATACTAGACCTCTGAGTCATCATGCAATCTGCATACAGTTTTATGCAAACTGCAGCACATTACTTTTAATCATCACAACACTTATGAATGTAATCAATAATATTCACACAAAGACATAAAAGAAAAGAAAAGAAAAGAGACACAATGTTTCAGCTGTAGGGTCTCCTTCAGGTGTTCCTTTGCAGCCTAAACTGACGCAGCTACACAAACTTTTTAAAAGACATAATGATCATGTTCAAGTTCCACACCCTAAAAACTGCATAGTGGTAATCCTATTACTATGTCATTGACCTACATTGGACACCACATTATAAAACTGGTATTGTACCTATTGCACAAACCAGAGAAGACAAATGGAAACTATGAATTGGAGGAAAATCTTTACACAAAGGGTGTTTGGAGTCTGGAACAAGCTAGAAAATCCATTCCTTTTTTTTTGCTTGGTTCTAACTTTGTAACTGAAAGGATGTGGATTCACATCCCAGCTGAGGGACTGTTGTGTTATCCTTGAGCAAGTTATTTCACTTGAATTGTTCCAATAAAACACTGTATAATTTGATGCAAATGTAAGTCTCTTATTATTTCTTTTCAGGTGATAGACTTAATCCACCAGCATAGAGTTTCAGCAATGTAAAACAAAAATGTAACCAAGCCTGTGTTACTTGGTCATCTTTAATTAAACTAACAGTAATTTGTTTCAATCTCGGAATGATGAGTGAATGTTAGTGCATCTGTCTGGGTTTTACGATGGTTTCATGATTCTGAAAATATATTATTTAATTATAACACAGGGGTTGTAATGGGAAGTCCTTAAAACATTGTAATCTTCACCAGGCACAGTAGATTCTGTGACAGTCAGTATTCAGTCAGCATAAAATCCTTTAGTATACTTTGGATTAAAAAAGGTGAGTATAGCAAAAATCTCATAGATCTTATATAGTAGATATATATTATATTTAATGTATAGTTTTATAAAAGCAACACTTAAAAAGCAACACTAGTACTTATAATAATAATAATAATAATAATAATAATAATAATAATAATAATAATAATTGCTTTATAAAGAGTGAGAAAAACATACTTTTGATTAATTTTGCAATTTAATTTGTTTAGTTAAGTCTGAAACGACCAACTGTAGCTGTTATTCAAAGTGAAACTGTCCCAGGTGTTTTGCTTTTGGTTAATTAAGAATGGATTGTTATTTTCTTGGAACACGGTTGGCTACTTTTTGTTAAAATGTTTGTAACTGTAGAGGAGGTGTATGAATTAAAAATCAAGGTGGAGTCCATCAGAACTTTAGATCCCCTTACTCTGCTTAAACAAAATTATTTATTTGTCCTCAAAGAGGACAACAAAAATAAACCCAATATGTTATATATTTTTTGCAGTAACACTTTTGTTGATGGCACTTGACGGATTTGGGGGTGATATTTGATTGAGGCTTGACCCACATATCGCCAGACTGTCCTGTTTTGTCTCTGACTGTAGCAGGGAATTACTGCAACACTACCTGCTGGGGTATCTACACTGAACAAAATTCAGTATGCCCAGAATTCAGCAGCCAGAATCCTGACCAGGTTGTGTGCAATGGATCATATTACTCCTGTCCTGGAGTCCTTGCACTGGCTTTCTACAATAAACCTGAAGGTTTATTTAATTTATAGTTAAAACCTGAAGGTGTATTGTACCTGAAGGTTTATTGAAGATCATCTAATTCTGGTCTCCTGTTTGTCCCCAAAGCTTGTTGACATTATATGGGTTACAGGGCCTTTTCTTGTTATGCTCTAACGCTCTGGCATTCTGTCCTAAAGGATATGATAGGTAGGAGACTTACAGTACGTACCTTGAGTGCATTCAAATCCAGACTGAAAACCTTCTGTAACAAGGCTGTTATCTAATTGGTGTCTGTGTCTGCTCCTTACAACTTATACTATATTTCTAATCGCTTGTGTTTCTTTGTGCTAATTACATCATTTCTTAACACTGTTACTGTTTCTTTTCTTTTTTTTACCTTTCCTGGAAAGTGCTTTTTGAAGCTACTTTTACAGTTTAATTATAATTTGTTTTGTGTCTAGAACACTACAATAGCATTCCATCCATTTCCTAACCACCTCCAATACTGAGTTGCAGGGAAACAAGAGCCTATCCCAAAAAGCAAAGGGCACAAGATAGGACACATCCAGGACAGGACACCAATCCACCAAAGTAACACACAGGCCAATTTTTCCAGAGGCCAAACAATGTACCAGTATGTATTTGAACTATGGGAGCAAACCAGAGAACCTAAAACCCACATAAACATGGGGAGAACATACATACTCCAAGCAGATAGCACCCCAGATCCAGGACTGAATCCAGGGCCCCAAGGCTGTACTAACCAGAAATGCTAACCAGTGTGCCACTGTCCCACCCACACTATCATATAGGAAAAATAAAAAAACATTAAAATAAAAACACCTACACTATTCCATTTTTATTTAGGCATTTTATTAATAAAAACTAAATTTAATGTTTGAAATTATTTTTTATCCTGGGCTCTACAGGTATGGAATTGAACCCAGGGCCACCGTACCACTCCATATTTATTAGCATTTTCTGTTATCATTTTTACTTGCTTTACTACCTTAAGCTGTCCTTATAAGGTCAGGTTATTGATGTTCTAACAGTAGACTGAGTTTATTTGCCTGAGAACATTCTGTGTTTTATTCAGAATAGTCTTAACAGCTAAAAAAAAGCAACACTTGAAAATTATTTTGTAATTCAGTAGTTAACTAGTTACGGAAACAAAATGATTGCTTGTTAATGAAACAGTTCTAGTTAATGTGCACAGACATACTGAAGCTCAGCGGGGTATAAAGAGCCACAACGTCAATGAGATTTCATGAAAACACAATGTAAATTAGACAGCAAATGAATAAACAAATAAGCAAAGCATCTAATTAAGATTCCAACTTCAACCAGCTTATCTATGTGTATTTCACTATTCTTTTTAACCATTAAATGAAATAGACCATTTTTGTCCCAGTGGATTTCTCCCGCCAGTCTTTAAAGTGAATGGTGATTAAGCCATCTGTATTGCTTTTGCAAAACTTCAAATGCTAATTATCCTGACATGTCAAGTAAAGGATAATTTCTATTTTAACTGAA
This sequence comes from Lepisosteus platostomus, assembly GCF_059453375.1. NCBI lineage: Eukaryota > Metazoa > Chordata > Actinopteri > Semionotiformes > Lepisosteidae > Lepisosteus > Lepisosteus platostomus. The sequence goes on along the minus strand of NC_142612.1, from coordinate 47,260,758 downwards.
CCATCCATAATACCTTTTCTTTCTACCTAAAATTCTCTTTCTATCCTCAAGGCTCTTCTTCGTCTATGTTATACTTTAACTCTTCCTGGCTTGTTCTTTCCAGATCTCCTTCTTTCTAGTCCAGTGGGATTCATCAGCCTGGGTGGCAGTAGGGGTCTGTGGTGTGTTGAATACCAATAGCGAGCCATGACATATGTGAGCTATCCTTAATCCGGCTAATCTTTCTTCAAAAAAAAAAACTTTCCTCTCCTGTCCTTTGTAAAAGTGTAGGCAACACCAAGATTAGAAGGCTAAACCACTGTTTCAGTGACAATTAATCTTTGTCTGAAATAAAAAAAACAGTGAAAAATAAGTTAGAATGGGAATGACACAGCAGGGGGGTCCAAGCTCATAAAAGTACAGCAGGTAAATATAGCTTCAGTATTACCTCATGTAATGTTGACTA